>NW_027442189.1:0-176749 GCF_048569485.1 Anomaloglossus baeobatrachus | reverse complement strand
TGAATAAAGCAAGTAAAAAGTGTGTTAGATAAAAATTCATTTCAATTCGCTAATCGGGCTAATATGAATCAGGTGAATCGAGTTCTGCTTTTGGAAACTGGGTTAAGAAGGGGTGCACCGTTCCTGGAGGTACTGCAATACCAGGTCAATGCGTGGAGTGGACAGAGCAAGCTCTTTTTCCATCTCCCTGTTCTAAAAATCCATTTAATATATGGTCCCCAGATAGGGGACGTATCAGATATTAAACTGATAAGAACAGATACTACACTTGATCTTAGCCAAAAGGCCGAGAAGCGATAACCAGAATTGGTTTGGGCCTCGAGTGGCACCCTGGCCTATGCCGGACACATCTTAGGGAGAGAGAGCGAGAGGGAGACAAACCCACGCCTACACAAGACATTTTGTCACCCAAGCCAACCCTTGAAAAGGCTGCTTTGCAGAGCAAAAACAAGAAGAATGGTGCGTTTTGCAGCCGCCGCCCACTGCAATGAATCTGAATAACTCCTCCTTTAGGGCGCAAGCAACTCCCCTCCCCCTTGCAGTCTTTCCAATTCACGATACAAAAAGACGGACAGGACAGGTTGCCTGACTTTCCGTCACTGCCACCCTTTGCCATCCTTACCCGTAGAAAGCCCTTTCATCATCCCCAAACCCTAATCTTTTCCCTTTCCTTCCCAGCCCCCAAACCCTGCCCTCTGTACCTTTCTCACCACCCGCTTCCCTTCTCCTGTCATCCCCCTACCACCCGGGAAAAAAAGAGATTGCCCCCTCCTTCCACTAGCCCACCCTCCCACCCAAAGAACAACTTCTTCTGCGCAGCTTGTTTTCTAGGCAGCAGCGCTATTGTGATGTCATCGGGGGGCATTGTGACAAGCCGCCAGTGTTCCGTCTCTTCATGTTGTGCACTGTTCAAACCGAAAATACATCAACAGGCAGGCTACAGAAAAGCTTACTAACAAAGGTTAGAGAGGGGCTTTCTCAGAGGGCTTTTTACAGTTTGTCTATTCCCAATTAGCCGGTTTAGTATACTTAATGAAAGTACTAATTCTTTCATAGGCCGCCCATTCTTAGTATTTGACGTTCAGGTAACAACAGGTAACTTTATTTGGAGTGGAAGCAGAGAGATAACACCAGATGCCAATTGTAGATCCTCTCACACCTGTGGTCACTGCAGCATCTGACTCCACTTTGTCCAAAAGGGATCTATTCCATTCAATTACACATGATCTAGATTAGACTGACAACAAGATACTGCACGGGACATAGCAGAGTTGGTGAAGTTGAGTGGTGATGAGTTTGCTATTTGGATGAATAAAGCAAGTAAAAAGTGTGTTAGATAAAAATTCATTTCAATTCGCTAATCGGGCTAATATGAATCAGGTGAATCGAGTTCTGCTTTTGGAAACTGGGTTAAGAAGGGGTGCACCGTTCCTGGAGGTACTGCAATACCAGGTCAATGCGTGGAGTGGACAGAGCAAGCTCTTTTTCCATCTCCCTGTTCTAAAAATCCATTTAATATATGGTCCCCAGATAGGGGACGTATCAGATATTAAACTGATAAGAACAGATACTACACTTGATCTTAGCCAAAAGGCCGAGAAGCGATAACCAGAATTGGTTTGGGCCTCGAGTGGCACCCTGGCCTATGCCGGACACATCTTAGGGAGAGAGAGCGAGAGGGAGACAAACCCACGCCTACACAAGACATTTTGTCACCCAAGCCAACCCTTGAAAAGGCTGCTTTGCAGAGCAAAAACAAGAAGAATGGTGCGTTTTGCAGCCGCCGCCCACTGCAATGAATCTGAATAACTCCTCCTTTAGGGCGCAAGCAACTCCCCTCCCCCTTGCAGTCTTTCCAATTCACGATACAAAAAGACGGACAGGACAGGTTGCCTGACTTTCCGTCACTGCCACCCTTTGCCATCCTTACCCGTAGAAAGCCCTTTCATCATCCCCAAACCCTAATCTTTTCCCTTTCCTTCCCAGCCCCCAAACCCTGCCCTCTGTACCTTTCTCACCACCCGCTTCCCTTCTCCTGTCATCCCCCTACCACCCGGGAAAAAAAGAGATTGCCCCCTCCTTCCACTAGCCCACCCTCCCACCCAAAGAACAACTTCTTCTGCGCAGCTTGTTTTCTAGGCAGCAGCGCTATTGTGATGTCATCGGGGGGCATTGTGACAAGCCGCCAGTGTTCCGTCTCTTCATGTTGTGCACTGTTCAAACCGAAAATACATCAACAGGCAGGCTACAGAAAAGCTTACTAACAAAGGTTAGAGAGGGGCTTTCTCAGAGGGCTTTTTACAGTTTGTCTATTCCCAATTAGCCGGTTTAGTATACTTAATGAAAGTACTAATTCTTTCATAGGCCGCCCATTCATAGTATTTGACGTTCAGGTAACAACAGGTAACTTTATTTGGAGTGGAAGCAGAGAGATAACACCAGATGCCAATTGTAGATCCTCTCACACCTGTGGTCACTGCAGCATCTGACTCCACTTTGTCCAAAAGGGATCTATTCCATTCAATTACACATGATCTAGATTAGACTGACAACAAGATACTGCACGGGACATAGCAGAGTTGGTGAAGTTGAGTGGTGATGAGTTTGCTATTTGGATGAATAAAGCAAGTAAAAAGTGTGTTAGATAAAAATTCATTTCAATTCGCTAATCGGGCTAATATGAATCAGGTGAATCGAGTTCTGCTTTTGGAAACTGGGTTAAGAAGGGGTGCACCGTTCCTGGAGGTACTGCAATACCAGGTCAATGCGTGGAGTGGACAGAGCAAGCTCTTTTTCCATCTCCCTGTTCTAAAAATCCATTTAATATATGGTCCCCAGATAGGGGACGTATCAGATATTAAACTGATAAGAACAGATACTACACTTGATCTTAGCCAAAAGGCCGAGAAGCGATAACCAGAATTGGTTTGGGCCTCGAGTGGCACCCTGGCCTATGCCGGACACATCTTAGGGAGAGAGAGCGAGAGGGAGACAAACCCACGCCTACACAAGACATTTTGTCACCCAAGCCAACCCTTGAAAAGGCTGCTTTGCAGAGCAAAAACAAGAAGAATGGTGCGTTTTGCAGCCGCCGCCCACTGCAATGAATCTGAATAACTCCTCCTTTAGGGCGCAAGCAACTCCCCTCCCCCTTGCAGTCTTTCCAATTCACGATACAAAAAGACGGACAGGACAGGTTGCCTGACTTTCCGTCACTGCCACCCTTTGCCATCCTTACCCGTAGAAAGCCCTTTCATCATCCCCAAACCCTAATCTTTTCCCTTTCCTTCCCAGCCCCCAAACCCTGCCCTCTGTACCTTTCTCACCACCCGCTTCCCTTCTCCTGTCATCCCCCTACCACCCGGGAAAAAAAGAGATTGCCCCCTCCTTCCACTAGCCCACCCTCCCACCCAAAGAACAACTTCTTCTGCGCAGCTTGTTTTCTAGGCAGCAGCGCTATTGTGATGTCATCGGGGGGCATTGTGACAAGCCGCCAGTGTTCCGTCTCTTCATGTTGTGCACTGTTCAAACCGAAAATACATCAACAGGCAGGCTACAGAAAAGCTTACTAACAAAGGTTAGAGAGGGGCTTTCTCAGAGGGCTTTTTACAGTTTGTCTATTCCCAATTAGCCGGTTTAGTATACTTAATGAAAGTACTAATTCTTTCATAGGCCGCCCATTCTTAGTATTTGACGTTCAGGTAACAACAGGTAACTTTATTTGGAGTGGAAGCAGAGAGATAACACCAGATGCCAATTGTAGATCCTCTCACACCTGTGGTCACTGCAGCATCTGACTCCACTTTGTCCAAAAGGGATCTATTCCATTCAATTACACATGATCTAGATTAGACTGACAACAAGATACTGCACGGGACATAGCAGAGTTGGTGAAGTTGAGTGGTGATGAGTTTGCTATTTGGATGAATAAAGCAAGTAAAAAGTGTGTTAGATAAAAATTCATTTCAATTCGCTAATCGGGCTAATATGAATCAGGTGAATCGAGTTCTGCTTTTGGAAACTGGGTTAAGAAGGGGTGCACCGTTCCTGGAGGTACTGCAATACCAGGTCAATGCGTGGAGTGGACAGAGCAAGCTCTTTTTCCATCTCCCTGTTCTAAAAATCCATTTAATATATGGTCCCCAGATAGGGGACGTATCAGATATTAAACTGATAAGAACAGATACTACACTTGATCTTAGCCAAAAGGCCGAGAAGCGATAACCAGAATTGGTTTGGGCCTCGAGTGGCACCCTGGCCTATGCCGGACACATCTTAGGGAGAGAGAGCGAGAGGGAGACAAACCCACGCCTACACAAGACATTTTGTCACCAAAGCCAACCCTTGAAAAGGCTGCTTTGCAGAGCAAAAACAAGAAGAATGGTGCGTTTTGCAGCCGCCGCCCACTGCAATGAATCTGAATAACTCCTCCTTTAGGGCGCAAGCAACTCCCCTCCCCCTTGCAGTCTTTCCAATTCACGATACAAAAAGACGGACAGGACAGGTTGCCTGACTTTCCGTCACTGCCACCCTTTGCCATCCTTACCCGTAGAAAGCCCTTTCATCATCCCCAAACCCTAATCTTTTCCCTTTCCTTCCCAGCCCCCAAACCCTGCCCTCTGTACCTTTCTCACCACCCGCTTCCCTTCTCCTGTCATCCCCCTACCACCCGGGAAAAAAAGAGATTGCCCCCTCCTTCCACTAGCCCACCCTCCCACCTAAAGAACAACTTCTTCTGCGCAGCTTGTTTTCTAGGCAGCAGCGCTATTGTGATGTCATCGGGGGGCATTGTGACAAGCCGCCAGTGTTCCGTCTCTTCATGTTGTGCACTGTTCAAACCGAAAATACATCAACAGGCAGGCTACAGAAAAGCTTACTAACAAAGGTTAGAGAGGGGCTTTCTCAGAGGGCTTTTTACAGTTTGTCTATTCCCAATTAGCCGGTTTAGTATACTTAATGAAAGTACTAATTCTTTCATAGGCCGCCCATTCTTAGTATTTGACGTTCAGGTAACAACAGGTAACTTTATTTGGAGTGGAATCAGAGAGATAACACCAGATGCCAATTGTAGATCCTCTCACACCTGTGGTCACTGCAGCATCTGACTCCACTTTGTCCAAAAGGGATCTATTCCATTCAATTACACATGATCTAGATTAGACTGACAACAAGATACTGCACGGGACATAGCAGAGTTGGTGAAGTTGAGTGGTGATGAGTTTGCTATTTGGATGAATAAAGCAAGTAAAAAGTGTGTTAGATAAAAATTCATTTCAATTCGCTAATCGGGCTAATATGAATCAGGTGAATCGAGTTCTGCTTTTGGAAACTGGGTTAAGAAGGGGTGCACCGTTCCTGGAGGTACTGCAATACCAGGTCAATGCGTGGAGTGGACAGAGCAAGCTCTTTTTCCATCTCCCTGTTCTAAAAATCCATTTAATATATGGTCCCCAGATAGGGGACGTATCAGATATTAAACTGATAAGAACAGATACTACACTTGATCTTAGCCAAAAGGCCGAGAAGCGATAACCAGAATTGGTTTGGGCCTCGAGTGGCACCCTGGCCTATGCCGGACACATCTTAGGGAGAGAGAGCGAGAGGGAGACAAACCCACGCCTACACAAGACATTTTGTCACCCAAGCCAACCCTTGAAAAGGCTGCTTTGCAGAGCAAAAACAAGAAGAATGGTGCGTTTTGCAGCCGCCGCCCACTGCAATGAATCTGAATAACTCCTCCTTTAGGGCGCAAGCAACTCCCCTCCCCCTTGCAGTCTTTCCAATTCACGATACAAAAAGACGGACAGGACAGGTTGCCTGACTTTCCGTCACTGCCACCCTTTGCCATCCTTACCCGTAGAAAGCCCTTTCATCATCCCCAAACCCTAATCTTTTCCCTTTCCTTCCCAGCCCCCAAACCCTGCCCTCTGTACCTTTCTCACCACCCGCTTCCCTTCTCCTGTCATCCCCCTACCACCCGGGAAAAAAAGAGATTGCCCCCTCCTTCCACTAGCCCACCCTCCCACCCAAAGAACAACTTCTTCTGCGCAGCTTGTTTTCTAGGCAGCAGCGCTATTGTGATGTCATCGGGGGGCATTGTGACAAGCCGCCAGTGTTCCGTCTCTTCATGTTGTGCACTGTTCAAACCGAAAATACATCAACAGGCAGGCTACAGAAAAGCTTACTAACAAAGGTTAGAGAGGGGCTTTCTCAGAGGGCTTTTTACAGTTTGTCTATTCCCAATTAGCCGGTTTAGTATACTTAATGAAAGTACTAATTCTTTCATAGGCCGCCCATTCTTAGTATTTGACGTTCAGGTAACAATAGGTAACTTTATTTGGAGTGGAAGCAGAGAGATAACACCAGATGCCAATTGTAGATCCTCTCACACCTGTGGTCACTGCAGCATCTGACTCCACTTTGTCCAAAAGGGATCTATTCCATTCAATTACACATGATCTAGATTAGACTGACAACAAGATACTGCACGGGACATAGCAGAGTTGGTGAAGTTGAGTGGTGATGAGTTTGCTATTTGGATGAATAAAGCAAGTAAAAAGTGTGTTAGATAAAAATTCATTTCAATTCGCTAATCGGGCTAATATGAATCAGGTGAATCGAGTTCTGCTTTTGGAAACTGGGTTAAGAAGGGGTGCACCGTTCCTGGAGGTACTGCAATACCAGGTCAATGCGTGGAGTGGACAGAGCAAGCTCTTTTTCCATCTCCCTGTTCTAAAAATCCATTTAATATATGGTCCCCAGATAGGGGACGTATCAGATATTAAACTGATAAGAACAGATACTACACTTGATCTTAGCCAAAAGGCCGAGAAGCGATAACCAGAATTGGTTTGGGCCTCGAGTGGCACCCTGGCCTATGCCGGACACATCTTAGGGAGAGAGAGCGAGAGGGAGACAAACCCACGCCTACACAAGACATTTTGTCACCCAAGCCAACCCTTGAAAAGGCTGCTTTGCAGAGCAAAAACAAGAAGAATGGTGCGTTTTGCAGCCGCCGCCCACTGCAATGAATCTGAATAACTCCTCCTTTAGGGCGCAAGCAACTCCCCTCCCCCTTGCAGTCTTTCCAATTCACGATACAAAAAGACGGACAGGACAGGTTGCCTGACTTTCCGTCACTGCCACCCTTTGCCATCCTTACCCGTAGAAAGCCCTTTCATCATCCCCAAACCCTAATCTTTTCCCTTTCCTTCCCAGCCCCCAAACCCTGCCCTCTGTACCTTTCTCACCACCCGCTTCCCTTCTCCTGTCATCCCCCTACCACCCGGGAAAAAAAGAGATTGCCCCCTCCTTCCACTAGCCCACCCTCCCACCCAAAGAACAACTTCTTCTGCGCAGCTTGTTTTCTAGGCAGCAGCGCTATTGTGATGTCATCGGGGGGCATTGTGACAAGCCGCCAGTGTTCCGTCTCTTCATGTTGTGCACTGTTCAAACCGAAAATACATCAACAGGCAGGCTACAGAAAAGCTTACTAACAAAGGTTAGAGAGGGGCTTTCTCAGAGGGCTTTTTACAGTTTGTCTATTCCCAATTAGCCGGTTTAGTATACTTAATGAAAGTACTAATTCTTTCATAGGCCGCCCATTCTTAGTATTTGACGTTCAGGTAACAACAGGTAACTTTATTTGGAGTGGAAGCAGAGAGATAACACCAGATGCCAATTGTAGATCCTCTCACACCTGTGGTCACTGCAGCATCTGACTCCACTTTGTCCAAAAGGGATCTATTCCATTCAATTACACATGATCTAGATTAGACTGACAACAAGATACTGCACGGGACATAGCAGAGTTGGTGAAGTTGAGTGGTGATGAGTTTGCTATTTGGATGAATAAAGCAAGTAAAAAGTGTGTTAGATAAAAATTCATTTCAATTCGCTAATCGGGCTAATATGAATCAGGTGAATCGAGTTCTGCTTTTGGAAACTGGGTTAAGAAGGGGTGCACCGTTCCTGGAGGTACTGCAATACCAGGTCAATGCGTGGAGTGGACAGAGCAAGCTCTTTTTCCATCTCCCTGTTCTAAAAATCCATTTAATATATGGTCCCCAGATAGGGGACGTATCAGATATTAAACTGATAAGAACAGATACTACACTTGATCTTAGCCAAAAGGCCGAGAAGCGATAACCAGAATTGGTTTGGGCCTCGAGTGGCACCCTGGCCTATGCCGGACACATCTTAGGGAGAGAGAGCGAGAGGGAGACAAACCCACGCCTACACAAGACATTTTGTCACCCAAGCCAACCCTTGAAAAGGCTGATTTGCAGAGCAAAAACAAGAAGAATGGTGCGTTTTGCAGCCGCCGCCCACTGCAATGAATCTGAATAACTCCTCCTTTAGGGCGCAAGCAACTCCCCTCCCCCTTGCAGTCTTTCCAATTCACGATACAAAAAGACGGACAGGACAGGTTGCCTGACTTTCCGTCACTGCCACCCTTTGCCATCCTTACCCGTAGAAAGCCCTTTCATCATCCCCAAACCCTAATCTTTTCCCTTTCCTTCCCAGCCCCCAAACCCTGCCCTCTGTACCTTTCTCACCACCCGCTTCCCTTCTCCTGTCATCCCCCTACCACCCGGGAAAAAAAGAGATTGCCCCCTCCTTCCACTAGCCCACCCTCCCACCCAAAGAACAACTTCTTCTGCGCAGCTTGTTTTCTAGGCAGCAGCGCTATTGTGATGTCATCGGGGGGCATTGTGACAAGCCGCCAGTGTTCCGTCTCTTCATGTTGTGCACTGTTCAAACCGAAAATACATCAACAGGCAGGCTACAGAAAAGCTTACTAACAAAGGTTAGAGAGGGGCTTTCTCAGAGGGCTTTTTACAGTTTGTCTATTCCCAATTAGCCGGTTTAGTATACTTAATGAAAGTACTAATTCTTTCATAGGCCGCCCATTCTTAGTATTTGACGTTCAGGTAACAACAGGTAACTTTATTTGGAGTGGAAGCAGAGAGATAACACCAGATGCCAATTGTAGATCCTCTCACACCTGTGGTCACTGCAGCATCTGACTCCACTTTGTCCAAAAGGGATCTATTCCATTCAATTACACATGATCTAGATTAGACTGACAACAAGATACTGCACGGGACATAGCAGAGTTGGTGAAGTTGAGTGGTGATGAGTTTGCTATTTGGATGAATAAAGCAAGTAAAAAGTGTGTTAGATAAAAATTCATTTCAATTCGCTAATCGGGCTAATATGAATCAGGTGAATCGAGTTCTGCTTTTGGAAACTGGGTTAAGAAGGGGTGCACCGTTCCTGGAGGTACTGCAATACCAGGTCAATGCGTGGAGTGGACAGAGCAAGCTCTTTTTCCATCTCCCTGTTCTAAAAATCCATTTAATATATGGTCCCCAGATAGGGGACGTATCAGATATTAAACTGATAAGAACAGATACTACACTTGATCTTAGCCAAAAGGCCGAGAAGCGATAACCAGAATTGGTTTGGGCCTCGAGTGGCACCCTGGCCTATGCCGGACACATCTTAGGGAGAGAGAGCGAGAGGGAGACAAACCCACGCCTACACAAGACATTTTGTCACCCAAGCCAACCCTTGAAAAGGCTGCTTTGCAGAGCAAAAACAAGAAGAATGGTGCGTTTTGCAGCCGCCGCCCACTGCAATGAATCTGAATAACTCCTCCTTTAGGGCGCAAGCAACTCCCCTCCCCTTTGCAGTCTTTCCAATTCACGATACAAAAAGACGGACAGGACAGGTTGCCTGACTTTCCGTCACTGCCACCCTTTGCCATCCTTACCCGTAGAAAGCCCTTTCATCATCCCCAAACCCTAATCTTTTCCCTTTCCTTCCCAGCCCCCAAACCCTGCCCTCTGTACCTTTCTCACCACCCGCTTCCCTTCTCCTGTCATCCCCCTACCACCCGGGAAAAAAAGAGATTGCCCCCTCCTTCCACTAGCCCACCCTCCCACCCAAAGAACAACTTCTTCTGCGCAGCTTGTTTTCTAGGCAGCAGCGCTATTGTGATGTCATCGGGGGGCATTGTGACAAGCCGCCAGTGTTCCGTCTCTTCATGTTGTGCACTGTTCAAACCGAAAATACATCAACAGGCAGGCTACAGAAAAGCTTACTAACAAAGGTTAGAGAGGGGCTTTCTCAGAGGGCTTTTTACAGTTTGTCTATTCCCAATTAGCCGGTTTAGTATACTTAATGAAAGTACTAATTCTTTCATAGGCCGCCCATTCTTAGTATTTGACGTTCAGGTAACAACAGGTAACTTTATTTGGAGTGGAAGCAGAGAGATAACACCAGATGCCAATTGTAGATCCTCTCACACCTGTGGTCACTGCAGCATCTGACTCCACTTTGTCCAAAAGGGATCTATTCCATTCAATTACACATGATCTAGATTAGACTGACAACAAGATACTGCACGGGACATAGCAGAGTTGGTGAAGTTGAGTGGTGATGAGTTTGCTATTTGGATGAATAAAGCAAGTAAAAAGTGTGTTAGATAAAAATTCATTTCAATTCGCTAATCGGGCTAATATGAATCAGGTGAATCGAGTTCTGCTTTTGGAAACTGGGTTAAGAAGGGGTGCACCGTTCCTGGAGGTACTGCAATACCAGGTCAATGCGTGGAGTGGACAGAGCAAGCTCTTTTTCCATCTCCCTGTTCTAAAAATCCATTTAATATATGGTCCCCAGATAGGGGACGTATCAGATATTAAACTGATAAGAACAGATACTACACTTGATCTTAGCCAAAAGGCCGAGAAGCGATAACCAGAATTGGTTTGGGCCTCGAGTGGCACCCTGGCCTATGCCGGACACATCTTAGGGAGAGAGAGCGAGAGGGAGACAAACCCACGCCTACACAAGACATTTTGTCACCCAAGCCAACCCTTGAAAAGGCTGCTTTGCAGAGCAAAAACAAGAAGAATGGTGCGTTTTGCAGCCGCCGCCCACTGCAATGAATCTGAATAACTCCTCCTTTAGGGCGCAAGCAACTCCCCTCCCCCTTGCAGTCTTTCCAATTCACGATACAAAAAGACGGACAGGACAGGTTGCCTGACTTTCCGTCACTGCCACCCTTTGCCATCCTTACCCGTAGAAAGCCCTTTCATCATCCCCAAACCCTAATCTTTTCCCTTTCCTTCCCAGCCCCCAAACCCTGCCCTCTGTACCTTTCTCACCACCCGCTTCCCTTCTCCTGTCATCCCCCTACCACCCGGGAAAAAAAGAGATTGCCCCCTCCTTCCACTAGCCCACCCTCCCACCCAAAGAACAACTTCTTCTGCGCAGCTTGTTTTCTAGGCAGCAGCGCTATTGTGATGTCATCGGGGGGCATTGTGACAAGCCGCCAGTGTTCCGTCTCTTCATGTTGTGCACTGTTCAAACCGAAAATACATCAACAGGCAGGCTACAGAAAAGCTTACTAACAAAGGTTAGAGAGGGGCTTTCTCAGAGGGCTTTTTACAGTTTGTCTATTCCCAATTAGCCGGTTTAGTATACTTAATGAAAGTACTAATTCTTTCATAGGCCGCCCATTCTTAGTATTTGACGTTCAGGTAACAACAGGTAACTTTATTTGGAGTGGAAGCAGAGAGATAACACCAGATGCCAATTGTAGATCCTCTCACACCTGTGGTCACTGCAGCATCTGACTCCACTTTGTCCAAAAGGGATCTATTCCATTCAAGTACACATGATCTAGATTAGACTGACAACAAGATACTGCACGGGACATAGCAGAGTTGGTGAAGTTGAGTGGTGATGAGTTTGCTATTTGGATGAATAAAGCAAGTAAAAAGTGTGTTAGATAAAAATTCATTTCAATTCGCTAATCGGGCTAATATGAATCAGGTGAATCGAGTTCTGCTTTTGGAAACTGGGTTAAGAAGGGGTGCACCGTTCCTGGAGGTACTGCAATACCAGGTCAATGCGTGGAGTGGACAGAGCAAGCTCTTTTTCCATCTCCCTGTTCTAAAAATCCATTTAATATATGGTCCCCAGATAGGGGACGTATCAGATATTAAACTGATAAGAACAGATACTACACTTGATCTTAGCCAAAAGGCCGAGAAGCGATAACCAGAATTGGTTTGGGCCTCGAGTGGCACCCTGGCCTATGCCGGACACATCTTAGGGAGAGAGAGCGAGAGGGAGACAAACCCACGCCTACACAAGACATTTTGTCACCCAAGCCAACCCTTGAAAAGGCTGCTTTGCAGAGCAAAAACAAGAAGAATGGTGCGTTTTGCAGCCGCCGCCCACTGCAATGAATCTGAATAACTCCTCCTTTAGGGCGCAAGCAACTCCCCTCCCCCTTGCAGTCTTTCCAATTCACGATACAAAAAGACGGACAGGACAGGTTGCCTGACTTTCCGTCACTGCCACCCTTTGCCATCCTTACCCGTAGAAAGCCCTTTCATCATCCCCAAACCCTAATCTTTTCCCTTTCCTTCCCAGCCCCCAAACCCTGCCCTCTGTACCTTTCTCACCACCCGCTTCCCTTCTCCTGTCATCCCCCTACCACCCGGGAAAAAAAGAGATTGCCCCCTCCTTCCACTAGCCCACCCTCCCACCCAAAGAACAACTTCTTCTGCGCAGCTTGTTTTCTAGGCAGCAGCGCTATTGTGATGTCATCGGGGGGCATTGTGACAAGCCGCCAGTGTTCCGTCTCTTCATGTTGTGCACTGTTCAAACCGAAAATACATCAACAGGCAGGCTACAGAAAAGCTTACTAACAAAGGTTAGAGAGGGGCTTTCTCAGAGGGCTTTTTACAGTTTGTCTATTCCCAATTAGCCGGTTTAGTATACTTAATGAAAGTACTAATTCTTTCATAGGCCGCCCATTCTTAGTATTTGACGTTCAGGTAACAACAGGTAACTTTATTTGGAGTGGAAGCAGAGAGATAACACCAGATGCCAATTGTAGATCCTCTCACACCTGTGGTCACTGCAGCATCTGACTCCACTTTGTCCAAAAGGGATCTATTCCATTCAATTACACATGATCTAGATTAGACTGACAACAAGATACTGCACGGGACATAGCAGAGTTGGTGAAGTTGAGTGGTGATGAGTTTGCTATTTGGATGAATAAAGCAAGTAAAAAGTGTGTTAGATAAAAATTCATTTCAATTCGCTAATCGGGCTAATATGAATCAGGTGAATCGAGTTCTGCTTTTGGAAACTGGGTTAAGAAGGGGTGCACCGTTCCTGGAGGTACTGCAATACCAGGTCAATGCGTGGAGTGGACAGAGCAAGCTCTTTTTCCATCTCCCTGTTCTAAAAATCCATTTAATATATGGTCCCCAGATAGGGGACGTATCAGATATTAAACTGATAAGAACAGATACTACACTTGATCTTAGCCAAAAGGCCGAGAAGCGATAACCAGAATTGGTTTGGGCCTCGAGTGGCACCCTGGCCTATGCCGGACACATCTTAGGGAGAGAGAGCGAGAGGGAGACAAACCCACGCCTACACAAGACATTTTGTCACCCAAGCCAACCCTTGAAAAGTCTGCTTTGCAGAGCAAAAACAAGAAGAATGGTGCGTTTTGCAGCCGCCGCCCACTGCAATGAATCTGAATAACTCCTCCTTTAGGGCGCAAGCAACTCCCCTCCCCCTTGCAGTCTTTCCAATTCACGATACAAAAAGACGGACAGGACAGGTTGCCTGACTTTCCGTCACTGCCACCCTTTGCCATCCTTACCCGTAGAAAGCCCTTTCATCATCCCCAAACCCTAATCTTTTCCCTTTCCTTCCCAGCCCCCAAACCCTGCCCTCTGTACCTTTCTCACCACCCGCTTCCCTTCTCCTGTCATCCCCCTACCACCCGGGAAAAAAAGAGATTGCCCCCTCCTTCCACTAGCCCACCCTCCCACCCAAAGAACAACTTCTTCTGCGCAGCTTGTTTTCTAGGCAGCAGCGCTATTGTGATGTCATCGGGGGGCATTGTGACAAGCCGCCAGTGTTCCGTCTCTTCATGTTGTGCACTGTTCAAACCGAAAATACATCAACAGGCAGGCTACAGAAAAGCTTACTAACAAAGGTTAGAGAGGGGCTTTCTCAGAGGGCTTTTTACAGTTTGTCTATTCCCAATTAGCCGGTTTAGTATACTTAATGAAAGTACTAATTCTTTCATAGGCCGCCCATTCTTAGTATTTGACGTTCAGGTAACAACAGGTAACTTTATTTGGAGTGGAAGCAGAGAGATAACACCAGATGCCAATTGTAGATCCTCTCACACCTGTGGTCACTGCAGCATCTGACTCCACTTTGTCCAAAAGGGATCTATTCCATTCAATTACACATGATCTAGATTAGACTGACAACAAGATACTGCACGGGACATAGCAGAGTTGGTGAAGTTGAGTGGTGATGAGTTTGCTATTTGGATGAATAAAGCAAGTAAAAAGTGTGTTAGATAAAAATTCATTTCAATTCGCTAATCGGGCTAATATGAATCAGGTGAATCGAGTTCTGCTTTTGGAAACTGGGTTAAGAAGGGGTGCACCGTTCCTGGAGGTACTGCAATACCAGGTCAATGCGTGGAGTGGACAGAGCAAGCTCTTTTTCCATCTCCCTGTTCTAAAAATCCATTTAATATATGGTCCCCAGATAGGGGACGTATCAGATATTAAACTGATAAGAACAGATACTACACTTGATCTTAGCCAAAAGGCCGAGAAGCGATAACCAGAATTGGTTTGGGCCTCGAGTGGCACCCTGGCCTATGCCGGACACATCTTAGGGAGAGAGAGCGAGAGGGAGACAAACCCACGCCTACACAAGACATTTTGTCACCCAAGCCAACCCTTGAAAAGGCTGCTTTGCAGAGCAAAAACAAGAAGAATGGTGCGTTTTGCAGCCGCCACCCACTGCAATGAATCTGAATAACTCCTCCTTTAGGGCGCAAGCAACTCCCCTCCCCCTTGCAGTCTTTCCAATTCACGATACAAAAAGACGGACAGGACAGGTTGCCTGACTTTCCGTCACTGCCACCCTTTGCCATCCTTACCCGTAGAAAGCCCTTTCATCATCCCCAAACCCTAATCTTTTCCCTTTCCTTCCCAGCCCCCAAACCCTGCCCTCTGTACCTTTCTCACCACCCGCTTCCCTTCTCCTGTCATCCCCCTACCACCCGGGAAAAAAAGAGATTGCCCCCTCCTTCCACTAGCCCACCCTCCCACCCAAAGAACAACTTCTTCTGCGCAGCTTGTTTTCTAGGCAGCAGCGCTATTGTGATGTCATCGGGGGGCATTGTGACAAGCCGCCAGTGTTCCGTCTCTTCATGTTGTGCACTGTTCAAACCGAAAATACATCAACAGGCAGGCTACAGAAAAGCTTACTAACAAAGGTTAGAGAGGGGCTTTCTCAGAGGGCTTTTTACAGTTTGTCTATTCCCAATTAGCCGGTTTAGTATACTTAATGAAAGTACTAATTCTTTCATAGGCCGCCCATTCTTAGTATTTGACGTTCAGGTAACAACAGGTAACTTTATTTGGAGTGGAAGCAGAGAGATAACACCAGATGCCAATTGTAGATCCTCTCACACCTGTGGTCACTGCAGCATCTGACTCCACTTTGTCCAAAAGGGATCTATTCCATTCAATTACACATGATCTAGATTAGACTGACAACAAGATACTGCACGGGACATAGCAGAGTTGGTGAAGTTGAGTGGTGATGAGTTTGCTATTTGGATGAATAAAGCAAGTAAAAAGTGTGTTAGATAAAAATTCATTTCAATTCGCTAATCGGGCTAATATGAATCAGGTGAATCGAGTTCTGCTTTTGGAAACTGGGTTAAGAAGGGGTGCACCGTTCCTGGAGGTACTGCAATACCAGGTCAATGCGTGGAGTGGACAGAGCAAGCTCTTTTTCCATCTCCCTGTTCTAAAAATCCATTTAATATATGGTCCCCAGATAGGGGACGTATCAGATATTAAACTGATAAGAACAGATACTACACTTGATCTTAGCCAAAAGGCCGAGAAGCGATAACCAGAATTGGTTTGGGCCTCGAGTGGCACCCTGGCCTATGCCGGACACATCTTAGGGAGAGAGAGCGAGAGGGAGACAAACCCACGCCTACACAAGACATTTTGTCACCCAAGCCAACCCTTGAAAAGGCTGCTTTGCAGAGCAAAAACAAGAAGAATGGTGCGTTTTGCAGCCGCCGCCCACTGCAATGAATCTGAATAACTCCTCCTTTAGGGCGCAAGCAACTCCCCTCCCCCTTGCAGTCTTTCCAATTCACGATACAAAAAGACGGACAGGACAGGTTGCCTGACTTTCCGTCACTGCCACCCTTTGCCATCCTTACCCGTAGAAAGCCCTTTCATCATCCCCAAACCCTAATCTTTTCCCTTTCCTTCCCAGCCCCCAAACCCTGCCCTCTGTACCTTTCTCACCACCCGCTTCCCTTCTCCTGTCATCCCCCTACCACCCGGGAAAAAAAGAGATTGCCCCCTCCTTCCACTAGCCCACCCTCCCACCCAAAGAACAACTTCTTCTGCGCAGCTTGTTTTCTAGGCAGCAGCGCTATTGTGATGTCATCGGGGGGCATTGTGACAAGCCGCCAGTGTTCCGTCTCTTCATGTTGTGCACTGTTCAAACCGAAAATACATCAACAGGCAGGCTACAGAAAAGCTTACTAACAAAGGTTAGAGAGGGGCTTTCTCAGAGGGCTTTTTACAGTTTGTCTATTCCCAATTAGCCGGTTTAGTATACTTAATGAAAGTACTAATTCTTTCATAGGCCGCCCATTCTTAGTATTTGACGTTCAGGTAACAACAGGTAACTTTATTTGGAGTGGAAGCAGAGAGATAACACCAGATGCCAATTGTAGATCCTCTCACACCTGTGGTCACTGCAGCATCTGACTCCACTTTGTCCAAAAGGGATCTATTCCATTCAATTACACATGATCTAGATTAGACTGACAACAAGATACTGCACGGGACATAGCAGAGTTGGTGAAGTTGAGTGGTGATGAGTTTGCTATTTGGATGAATAAAGCAAGTAAAAAGTGTGTTAGATAAAAATTCATTTCAATTCGCTAATCGGGCTAATATGAATCAGGTGAATCGAGTTCTGCTTTTGGAAACTGGGTTAAGAAGGGGTGCACCGTTCCTGGAGGTACTGCAATACCAGGTCAATGCGTGGAGTGGACAGAGCAAGCTCTTTTTCCATCTCCCTGTTCTAAAAATCCATTTAATATATGGTCCCCAGATAGGGGACGTATCAGATATTAAACTGATAAGAACAGATACTACACTTGATCTTAGCCAAAAGGCCGAGAAGCGATAACCAGAATTGGTTTGGGCCTCGAGTGGCACCCTGGCCTATGCCGGACACATCTTAGGGAGAGAGAGCGAGAGGGAGACAAACCCACGCCTACACAAGACATTTTGTCACCCAAGCCAACCCTTGAAAAGGCTGCTTTGCAGAGCAAAAACAAGAAGAATGGTGCGTTTTGCAGCCGCCGCCCACTGCAATGAATCTGAATAACTCCTCCTTTAGGGCGCAAGCAACTCCCCTCCCCCTTGCAGTCTTTCCAATTCACGATACAAAAAGACGGACAGGACAGGTTGCCTGACTTTCCGTCACTGCCACCCTTTGCCATCCTTACCCGTAGAAAGCCCTTTCATCATCCCCAAACCCTAATCTTTTCCCTTTCCTTCCCAGCCCCCAAACCCTGCCCTCTGTACCTTTCTCACCACCCGCTTCCCTTCTCCTGTCATCCCCCTACCACCCGGGAAAAAAAGAGATTGCCCCCTCCTTCCACTAGCCCACCCTCCCACCCAAAGAACAACTTCTTCTGCGCAGCTTGTTTTCTAGGCAGCAGCGCTATTGTGATGTCATCGGGGGGCATTGTGACAAGCCGCCAGTGTTCCGTCTCTTCATGTTGTGCACTGTTCAAACCGAAAATACATCAACAGGCAGGCTACAGAAAAGCTTACTAACAAAGGTTAGAGAGGGGCTTTCTCAGAGGGCTTTTTACAGTTTGTCTATTCCCAATTAGCCGGTTTAGTATACTTAATGAAAGTACTAATTCTTTCATAGGCCGCCCATTCTTAGTATTTGACGTTCAGGTAACAACAGGTAACTTTATTTGGAGTGGAAGCAGAGAGATAACACCAGATGCCAATTGTAGATCCTCTCACACCTGTGGTCACTGCAGCATCTGACTCCACTTTGTCCAAAAGGGATCTATTCCATTCAATTACACATGATCTAGATTAGACTGACAACAAGATACTGCACGGGACATAGCAGAGTTGGTGAAGTTGAGTGGTGATGAGTTTGCTATTTGGATGAATAAAGCAAGTAAAAAGTGTGTTAGATAAAAATTCATTTCAATTCGCTAATCGGGCTAATATGAATCAGGTGAATCGAGTTCTGCTTTTGGAAACTGGGTTAAGAAGGGGTGCACCGTTCCTGGAGGTACTGCAATACCAGGTCAATGCGTGGAGTGGACAGAGCAAGCTCTTTTTCCATCTCCCTGTTCTAAAAATCCATTTAATATATGG
Organism: Anomaloglossus baeobatrachus; assembly: GCF_048569485.1. NCBI lineage: Eukaryota > Metazoa > Chordata > Amphibia > Anura > Aromobatidae > Anomaloglossus > Anomaloglossus baeobatrachus. The sequence goes on along the minus strand of NW_027442189.1, from coordinate 158,222 downwards.
TCCCCAGATAGGGGACGTATCAGATATTAAACTGATAAGAACAGATACTACACTTGATCTTAGCCAAAAGGCCGAGAAGCGATAACCAGAATTGGTTTGGGCCTCGAGTGGCACCCTGGCCTATGCCGGACACATCTTAGGGAGAGAGAGCGAGAGGGAGACAAACCCACGCCTACACAAGACATTTTGTCACCCAAGCCAACCCTTGAAAAGGCTGCTTTGCAGAGCAAAAACAAGAAGAATGGTGCGTTTTGCAGCCGCCGCCCACTGCAATGAATCTGAATAACTCCTCCTTTAGGGCGCAAGCAACTCCCCTCCCCCTTGCAGTCTTTCCAATTCACGATACAAAAAGACGGACAGGACAGGTTGCCTGACTTTCCGTCACTGCCACCCTTTGCCATCCTTACCCGTAGAAAGCCCTTTCATCATCCCCAAACCCTAATCTTTTCCCTTTCCTTCCCAGCCCCCAAACCCTGCCCTCTGTACCTTTCTCACCACCCGCTTCCCTTCTCCTGTCATCCCCCTACCACCCGGGAAAAAAAGAGATTGCCCCCTCCTTCCACTAGCCCACCCTCCCACCCAAAGAACAACTTCTTCTGCGCAGCTTGTTTTCTAGGCAGCAGCGCTATTGTGATGTCATCGGGGGGCATTGTGACAAGCCGCCAGTGTTCCGTCTCTTCATGTTGTGCACTGTTCAAACCGAAAATACATCAACAGGCAGGCTACAGAAAAGCTTACTAACAAAGGTTAGAGAGGGGCTTTCTCAGAGGGCTTTTTACAGTTTGTCTATTCCCAATTAGCCGGTTTAGTATACTTAATGAAAGTACTAATTCTTTCATAGGCCGCCCATTCTTAGTATTTGACGTTCAGGTAACAACAGGTAACTTTATTTGGAGTGGAAGCAGAGAGATAACACCAGATGCCAATTGTAGATCCTCTCACACCTGTGGTCACTGCAGCATCTGACTCCACTTTGTCCAAAAGGGATCTATTCCATTCAATTACACATGATCTAGATTAGACTGACAACAAGATACTGCACGGGACATAGCAGAGTTGGTGAAGTTGAGTGGTGATGAGTTTGCTATTTGGATGAATAAAGCAAGTAAAAAGTGTGTTAGATAAAAATTCATTTCAATTCGCTAATCGGGCTAATATGAATCAGGTGAATCGAGTTCTGCTTTTGGAAACTGGGTTAAGAAGGGGTGCACCGTTCCTGGAGGTACTGCAATACCAGGTCAATGCGTGGAGTGGACAGAGCAAGCTCTTTTTCCATCTCCCTGTTCTAAAAATCCATTTAATATATGGTCCCCAGATAGGGGACGTATCAGATATTAAACTGATAAGAACAGATGAGATTCCATCCGCAAATTTCAGAAAACGGTCATCGGCCACCACACAAAAGCGCAGTGCCGCAGGTGATCGCCTCCCGAGCCCAGGAACCACCAGCCAAAAGGGGACGTAAGCACCAAAAGGCGCAACAATCCCCAAGGCCGGCGGTTGTGCAAGCCCGGGCCCCTCCCAGCCAAGACCAAGGCAAACCCAATGAAGGGACTACACTTGATCTTAGCCAAAAGGCCGAGAAGCGATAACCAGAATTGGTTTGGGCCTCGAGTGGCACCCTGGCCTATGCCGGACACATCTTAGGGAGAGAGAGCGAGAGGGAGACAAACCCACGCCTACACAAGACATTTTGTCACCCAAGCCAACCCTTGAAAAGGCTGCTTTGCAGAGCAAAAACAAGAAGAATGGTGCGTTTTGCAGCCGCCGCCCACTGCAATGAATCTGAATAACTCCTCCTTTAGGGCGCAAGCAACTCCCCTCCCCCTTGCAGTCTTTCCAATTCACGATACAAAAAGACGGACAGGACAGGTTGCCTGACTTTCCGTCACTGCCACCCTTTGCCATCCTTACCCGTAGAAAGCCCTTTCATCATCCCCAAACCCTAATCTTTTCCCTTTCCTTCCCAGCCCCCAAACCCTGCCCTCTGTACCTTTCTCACCACCCGCTTCCCTTCTCCTGTCATCCCCCTACCACCCGGGAAAAAAAGAGATTGCCCCCTCCTTCCACTAGCCCACCCTCCCACCCAAAGAACAACTTCTTCTGCGCAGCTTGTTTTCTAGGCAGCAGCGCTATTGTGATGTCATCGGGGGGCATTGTGACAAGCCGCCAGTGTTCCGTCTCTTCATGTTGTGCACTGTTCAAACCGAAAATACATCAACAGGCAGGCTACAGAAAAGCTTACTAACAAAGGTTAGAGAGGGGCTTTCTCAGAGGGCTTTTTACAGTTTGTCTATTCCCAATTAGCCGGTTTAGTATACTTAATGAAAGTACTAATTCTTTCATAGGCCGCCCATTCTTAGTATTTGACGTTCAGGTAACAACAGGTAACTTTATTTGGAGTGGAAGCAGAGAGATAACACCAGATGCCAATTGTAGATCCTCTCACACCTGTGGTCACTGCAGCATCTGACTCCACTTTGTCCAAAAGGGATCTATTCCATTCAATTACACATGATCTAGATTAGACTGACAACAAGATACTGCACGGGACATAGCAGAGTTGGTGAAGTTGAGTGGTGATGAGTTTGCTATTTGGATGAATAAAGCAAGTAAAAAGTGTGTTAGATAAAAATTCATTTCAATTCGCTAATCGGGCTAATATGAATCAGGTGAATCGAGTTCTGCTTTTGGAAACTGGGTTAAGAAGGGGTGCACCGTTCCTGGAGGTACTGCAATACCAGGTCAATGCGTGGAGTGGACAGAGCAAGCTCTTTTTCCATCTCCCTGTTCTAAAAATCCATTTAATATATGGTCCCCAGATAGGGGACGTATCAGATATTAAACTGATAAGAACAGATACTACACTTGATCTTAGCCAAAAGGCCGAGAAGCGATAACCAGAATTGGTTTGGGCCTCGAGTGGCACCCTGGCCTATGCCGGACACATCTTAGGGAGAGAGAGCGAGAGGGAGACAAACCCACGCCTACACAAGACATTTTGTCACCCAAGCCAACCCTTGAAAAGGCTGCTTTGCAGAGCAAAAACAAGAAGAATGGTGCGTTTTGCAGCCGCCGCCCACTGCAATGAATCTGAATAACTCCTCCTTTAGGGCGCAAGCAACTCCCCTCCCCCTTGCAGTCTTTCCAATTCACGATACAAAAAGACGGACAGGACAGGTTGCCTGACTTTCCGTCACTGCCACCCTTTGCCATCCTTACCCGTAGAAAGCCCTTTCATCATCCCCAAACCCTAATCTTTTCCCTTTCCTTCCCAGCCCCCAAACCCTGCCCTCTGTACCTTTCTCACCACCCGCTTCCCTTCTCCTGTCATCCCCCTACCACCCGGGAAAAAAAGAGATTGCCCCCTCCTTCCACTAGCCCACCCTCCCACCCAAAGAACAACTTCTTCTGCGCAGCTTGTTTTCTAGGCAGCAGCGCTATTGTGATGTCATCGGGGGGCATTGTGACAAGCCGCCAGTGTTCCGTCTCTTCATGTTGTGCACTGTTCAAACCGAAAATACATCAACAGGCAGGCTACAGAAAAGCTTACTAACAAAGGTTAGAGAGGGGCTTTCTCAGAGGGCTTTTTACAGTTTGTCTATTCCCAATTAGCCGGTTTAGTATACTTAATGAAAGTACTAATTCTTTCATAGGCCGCCCATTCTTAGTATTTGACGTTCAGGTAACAACAGGTAACTTTATTTGGAGTGGAAGCAGAGAGATAACACCAGATGCCAATTGTAGATCCTCTCACACCTGTGGTCACTGCAGCATCTGACTCCACTTTGTCCAAAAGGGATCTATTCCATTCAATTACACATGATCTAGATTAGACTGACAACAAGATACTGCACGGGACATAGCAGAGTTGGTGAAGTTGAGTGGTGATGAGTTTGCTATTTGGATGAATAAAGCAAGTAAAAAGTGTGTTAGATAAAAATTCATTTCAATTCGCTAATCGGGCTAATATGAATCAGGTGAATCGAGTTCTGCTTTTGGAAACTGGGTTAAGAAGGGGTGCACCGTTCCTGGAGGTACTGCAATACCAGGTCAATGCGTGGAGTGGACAGAGCAAGCTCTTTTTCCATCTCCCTGTTCTAAAAATCCATTTAATATATGGTCCCCAGATAGGGGACGTATCAGATATTAAACTGATAAGAACAGATACTACACTTGATCTTAGCCAAAAGGCCGAGAAGCGATAACCAGAATTGGTTTGGGCCTCGAGTGGCACCCTGGCCTATGCCGGACACATCTTAGGGAGAGAGAGCGAGAGGGAGACAAACCCACGCCTACACAAGACATTTTGTCACCCAAGCCAACCCTTGAAAAGGCTGCTTTGCAGAGCAAAAACAAGAAGAATGGTGCGTTTTGCAGCCGCCGCCCACTGCAATGAATCTGAATAACTCCTCCTTTAGGGCGCAAGCAACTCCCCTCCCCCTTGCAGTCTTTCCAATTCACGATACAAAAAGACGGACAGGACAGGTTGCCTGACTTTCCGTCACTGCCACCCTTTGCCATCCTTACCCGTAGAAAGCCCTTTCATCATCCCCAAACCCTAATCTTTTCCCTTTCCTTCCCAGCCCCCAAACCCTGCCCTCTGTACCTTTCTCACCACCCGCTTCCCTTCTCCTGTCATCCCCCTACCACCCGGGAAAAAAAGAGATTGCCCCCTCCTTCCACTAGCCCACCCTCCCACCCAAAGAACAACTTCTTCTGCGCAGCTTGTTTTCTAGGCAGCAGCGCTATTGTGATGTCATCGGGGGGCATTGTGACAAGCCGCCAGTGTTCCGTCTCTTCATGTTGTGCACTGTTCAAACCGAAAATACATCAACAGGCAGGCTACAGAAAAGCTTACTAACAAAGGTTAGAGAGGGGCTTTCTCAGAGGGCTTTTTACAGTTTGTCTATTCCCAATTAGCCGGTTTAGTATACTTAATGAAAGTACTAATTCTTTCATAGGCCGCCCATTCTTAGTATTTGACGTTCAGGTAACAACAGGTAACTTTATTTGGAGTGGAAGCAGAGAGATAACACCAGATGCCAATTGTAGATCCTCTCACACCTGTGGTCACTGCAGCATCTGACTCCACTTTGTCCAAAAGGGATCTATTCCATTCAATTACACATGATCTAGATTAGACTGACAACAAGATACTGCACGGGACATAGCAGAGTTGGTGAAGTTGAGTGGTGATGAGTTTGCTATTTGGATGAATAAAGCAAGTAAAAAGTGTGTTAGATAAAAATTCATTTCAATTCGCTAATCGGGCTAATATGAATCAGGTGAATCGAGTTCTGCTTTTGGAAACTGGGTTAAGAAGGGGTGCACCGTTCCTGGAGGTACTGCAATACCAGGTCAATGCGTGGAGTGGACAGAGCAAGCTCTTTTTCCATCTCCCTGTTCTAAAAATCCATTTAATATATGGTCCCCAGATAGGGGACGTATCAGATATTAAACTGATAAGAACAGATACTACACTTGATCTTAGCCAAAAGGCCGAGAAGCGATAACCAGAATTGGTTTGGGCCTCGAGTGGCACCCTGGCCTATGCCGGACACATCTTAGGGAGAGAGAGCGAGAGGGAGACAAACCCACGCCTACACAAGACATTTTGTCACCCAAGCCAACCCTTGAAAAGGCTGCTTTGCAGAGCAAAAACAAGAAGAATGGTGCGTTTTGCAGCCGCCGCCCACTGCAATGAATCTGAATAACTCCTCCTTTAGGGCGCAAGCAACTCCCCTCCCCCTTGCAGTCTTTCCAATTCACGATACAAAAAGACGGACAGGACAGGTTGCCTGACTTTCCGTCACTGCCACCCTTTGCCATCCTTACCCGTAGAAAGCCCTTTCATCATCCCCAAACCCTAATCTTTTCCCTTTCCTTCCCAGCCCCCAAACCCTGCCCTCTGTACCTTTCTCACCACCCGCTTCCCTTCTCCTGTCATCCCCCTACCACCCGGGAAAAAAAGAGATTGCCCCCTCCTTCCACTAGCCCACCCTCCCACCCAAAGAACAACTTCTTCTGCGCAGCTTGTTTTCTAGGCAGCAGCGCTATTGTGATGTCATCGGGGGGCATTGTGACAAGCCGCCAGTGTTCCGTCTCTTCATGTTGTGCACTGTTCAAACCGAAAATACATCAACAGGCAGGCTACAGAAAAGCTTACTAACAAAGGTTAGAGAGGGGCTTTCTCAGAGGGCTTTTTACAGTTTGTCTATTCCCAATTAGCCGGTTTAGTATACTTAATGAAAGTACTAATTCTTTCATAGGCCGCCCATTCTTAGTATTTGACGTTCAGGTAACAACAGGTAACTTTATTTGGAGTGGAAGCAGAGAGATAACACCAGATGCCAATTGTAGATCCTCTCACACCTGTGGTCACTGCAGCATCTGACTCCACTTTGTCCAAAAGGGATCTATTCCATTCAATTACACATGATCTAGATTAGACTGACAACAAGATACTGCACGGGACATAGCAGAGTTGGTGAAGTTGAGTGGTGATGAGTTTGCTATTTGGATGAATAAAGCAAGTAAAAAGTGTGTTAGATAAAAATTCATTTCAATTCGCTAATCGGGCTAATATGAATCAGGTGAATCGAGTTCTGCTTTTGGAAACTGGGTTAAGAAGGGGTGCACCGTTCCTGGAGGTACTGCAATACCAGGTCAATGCGTGGAGTGGACAGAGCAAGCTCTTTTTCCATCTCCCTGTTCTAAAACTCCATTTAATATATGGTCCCCAGATAGGGGACGTATCAGATATTAAACTGATAAGAACAGATACTACACTTGATCTTAGCCAAAAGGCCGAGAAGCGATAACCAGAATTGGTTTGGGCCTCGAGTGGCACCCTGGCCTATGCCGGACACATCTTAGGGAGAGAGAGCGAGAGGGAGACAAACCCACGCCTACACAAGACATTTTGTCACCCAAGCCAACCCTTGAAAAGGCTGCTTTGCAGAGCAAAAACAAGAAGAATGGTGCGTTTTGCAGCCGCCGCCCACTGCAATGAATCTGAATAACTCCTCCTTTAGGGCGCAAGCAACTCCCCTCCCCCTTGCAGTCTTTCCAATTCACGATACAAAAAGACGGACAGGACAGGTTGCCTGACTTTCCGTCACTGCCACCCTTTGCCATCCTTACCCGTAGAAAGCCCTTTCATCATCCCCAAACCCTAATCTTTTCCCTTTCCTTCCCAGCCCCCAAACCCTGCCCTCTGTACCTTTCTCACCACCCGCTTCCCTTCTCCTGTCATCCCCCTACCACCCGGGAAAAAAAGAGATTGCCCCCTCCTTCCACTAGCCCACCCTCCCACCCAAAGAACAACTTCTTCTGCGCAGCTTGTTTTCTAGGCAGCAGCGCTATTGTGATGTCATCGGGGGGCATTGTGACAAGCCGCCAGTGTTCCGTCTCTTCATGTTGTGCACTGTTCAAACCGAAAATACATCAACAGGCAGGCTACAGAAAAGCTTACTAACAAAGGTTAGAGAGGGGCTTTCTCAGAGGGCTTTTTACAGTTTGTCTATTCCCAATTAGCCGGTTTAGTATACTTAATGAAAGTACTAATTCTTTCATAGGCCGCCCATTCTTAGTATTTGACGTTCAGGTAACAACAGGTAACTTTATTTGGAGTGGAAGCAGAGAGATAACACCAGATGCCAATTGTAGATCCTCTCACACCTGTGGTCACTGCAGCATCTGACTCCACTTTGTCCAAAAGGGATCTATTCCATTCAATTACACATGATCTAGATTAGACTGACAACAAGATACTGCACGGGACATAGCAGAGTTGGTGAAGTTGAGTGGTGATGAGTTTGCTATTTGGATGAATAAAGCAAGTAAAAAGTGTGTTAGATAAAAATTCATTTCAATTCGCTAATCGGGCTAATATGAATCAGGTGAATCGAGTTCTGCTTTTGGAAACTGGGTTAAGAAGGGGTGCACCGTTCCTGGAGGTACTGCAATACCAGGTCAATGCGTGGAGTGGACAGAGCAAGCTCTTTTTCCATCTCCCTGTTCTAAAATTCCATTTAATATATGGTCCCCAGATAGGGGACGTATCAGATATTAAACTGATAAGAACAGATACTACACTTGATCTTAGCCAAAAGGCCGAGAAGCGATAACCAGAATTGGTTTGGGCCTCGAGTGGCACCCTGGCCTATGCCGGACACATCTTAGGGAGAGAGAGCGAGAGGGAGACAAACCCACGCCTACACAAGACATTTTGTCACCCAAGCCAACCCTTGAAAAGGCTGCTTTGCAGAGCAAAAACAAGAAGAATGGTGCGTTTTGCAGCCGCCGCCCACTGCAATGAATCTGAATAACTCCTCCTTTAGGGCGCAAGCAACTCCCCTCCCCCTTGCAGTCTTTCCAATTCACGATACAAAAAGACGGACAGGACAGGTTGCCTGACTTTCCGTCACTGCCACCCTTTGCCATCCTTACCCGTAGAAAGCCCTTTCATCATCCCCAAACCCTAATCTTTTCCCTTTCCTTCCCAGCCCCCAAACCCTGCCCTCTGTACCTTTCTCACCACCCGCTTCCCTTCTCCTGTCATCCCCCTACCACCCGGGAAAAAAAGAGATTGCCCCCTCCTTCCACTAGCCCACCCTCCCACCCAAAGAACAACTTCTTCTGCGCAGCTTGTTTTCTAGGCAGCAGCGCTATTGTGATGTCATCGGGGGGCATTGTGACAAGCCGCCAGTGTTCCGTCTCTTCATGTTGTGCACTGTTCAAACCGAAAATACATCAACAGGCAGGCTACAGAAAAGCTTACTAACAAAGGTTAGAGAGGGGCTTTCTCAGAGGGCTTTTTACAGTTTGTCTATTCCCAATTAGCCGGTTTAGTATACTTAATGAAAGTACTAATTCTTTCATAGGCCGCCCATTCTTAGTATTTGACGTTCAGGTAACAACAGGTAACTTTATTTGGAGTGGAAGCAGAGAGATAACACCAGATGCCAATTGTAGATCCTCTCACACCTGTGGTCACTGCAGCATCTGACTCCACTTTGTCCAAAAGGGATCTATTCCATTCAATTACACATGATCTAGATTAGACTGACAACAAGATACTGCACGGGACATAGCAGAGTTGGTGAAGTTGAGTGGTGATGAGTTTGCTATTTGGATGAATAAAGCAAGTAAAAAGTGTGTTAGATAAAAATTCATTTCAATTCGCTAATCGGGCTAATATGAATCAGGTGAATCGAGTTCTGCTTTTGGAAACTGGGTTAAGAAGGGGTGCACCGTTCCTGGAGGTACTGCAATACCAGGTCAATGCGTGGAGTGGACAGAGCAAGCTCTTTTTCCATCTCCCTGTTCTAAAAATCCATTTAATATATGGTCCCCAGATAGGGGACGTATCAGATATTAAACTGATAAGAACAGATACTACACTTGATCTTAGCCAAAAGGCCGAGAAGCGATAACCAGAATTGGTTTGGGCCTCGAGTGGCACCCTGGCCTATGCCGGACACATCTTAGGGAGAGAGAGCGAGAGGGAGACAAACCCACGCCTACACAAGACATTTTGTCACCCAAGCCAACCCTTGAAAAGGCTGCTTTGCAGAGCAAAAACAAGAAGAATGGTGCGTTTTGCAGCCGCCGCCCTCTGCAATGAATCTGAATAACTCCTCCTTTAGGGCGCAAGCAACTCCCCTCCCCCTTGCAGTCTTTCCAATTCACGATACAAAAAGACGGACAGGACAGGTTGCCTGACTTTCCGTCACTGCCACCCTTTGCCATCCTTACCCGTAGAAAGCCCTTTCATCATCCCCAAACCCTAATCTTTTCCCTTTCCTTCCCAGCCCCCAAACCCTGCCCTCTGTACCTTTCTCACCACCCGCTTCCCTTCTCCTGTCATCCCCCTACCACCCGGGAAAAAAAGAGATTGCCCCCTCCTTCCACTAGCCCACCCTCCCACCCAAAGAACAACTTCTTCTGCGCAGCTTGTTTTCTAGGCAGCAGCGCTATTGTGATGTCATCGGGGGGCATTGTGACAAGCCGCCAGTGTTCCGTCTCTTCATGTTGTGCACTGTTCAAACCGAAAATACATCAACAGGCAGGCTACAGAAAAGCTTACTAACAAAGGTTAGAGAGGGGCTTTCTCAGAGGGCTTTTTACAGTTTGTCTATTCCCAATTAGCCGGTTTAGTATACTTAATGAAAGTACTAATTCTTTCATAGGCCGCCCATTCTTAGTATTTGACGTTCAGGTAACAACAGGTAACTTTATTTGGAGTGGAAGCAGAGAGATAACACCAGATGCCAATTGTAGATCCTCTCACACCTGTGGTCACTGCAGCATCTGACTCCACTTTGTCCAAAAGGGATCTATTCCATTCAATTACACATGATCTAGATTAGACTGACAACAAGATACTGCACGGGACATAGCAGAGTTGGTGAAGTTGAGTGGTGATGAGTTTGCTATTTGGATGAATAAAGCAAGTAAAAAGTGTGTTAGATAAAAATTCATTTCAATTCGCTAATCGGGCTAATATGAATCAGGTGAATCGAGTTCTGCTTTTGGAAACTGGGTTAAGAAGGGGTGCACCGTTCCTGGAGGTACTGCAATACCAGGTCAATGCGTGGAGTGGACAGAGCAAGCTCTTTTTCCATCTCCCTGTTCTAAAAATCCATTTAATATATGGTCCCCAGATAGGGGACGTATCAGATATTAAACTGATAAGAACAGATACTACACTTGATCTTAGCCAAAAGGCCGAGAAGCGATAACCAGAATTGGTTTGGGCCTCGAGTGGCACCCTGGCCTATGCCGGACACATCTTAGGGAGAGAGAGCGAGAGGGAGACAAACCCACGCCTACACAAGACATTTTGTCACCCAAGCCAACCCTTGAAAAGGCTGCTTTGCAGAGCAAAAACAAGAAGAATGGTGCGTTTTGCAGCCGCCGCCCACTGCAATGAATCTGAATAACTCCTCCTTTAGGGCGCAAGCAACTCCCCTCCCCCTTGCAGTCTTTCCAATTCACGATACAAAAAGACGGACAGGACAGGTTGCCTGACTTTCCGTCACTGCCACCCTTTGCCATCCTTACCCGTAGAAAGCCCTTTCATCATCCCCAAACCCTAATCTTTTCCCTTTCCTTCCCAGCCCCCAAACCCTGCCCTCTGTACCTTTCTCACCACCCGCTTCCCTTCTCCTGTCATCCCCCTACCACCCGGGAAAAAAAGAGATTGCCCCCTCCTTCCACTAGCCCACCCTCCCACCCAAAGAACAACTTCTTCTGCGCAGCTTGTTTTCTAGGCAGCAGCGCTATTGTGATGTCATCGGGGGGCATTGTGACAAGCCGCCAGTGTTCCGTCTCTTCATGTTGTGCACTGTTCAAACCGAAAATACATCAACAGGCAGGCTACAGAAAAGCTTACTAACAAAGGTTAGAGAGGGGCTTTCTCAGAGGGCTTTTTACAGTTTGTCTATTCCCAATTAGCCGGTTTAGTATACTTAATGAAAGTACTAATTCTTTCATAGGCCGCCCATTCTTAGTATTTGACGTTCAGGTAACAACAGGTAACTTTATTTGGAGTGGAAGCAGAGAGATAACACCAGATGCCAATTGTAGATCCTCTCACACCTGTGGTCACTGCAGCATCTGACTCCACTTTGTCCAAAAGGGATCTATTCCATTCAATTACACATGATCTAGATTAGACTGACAACAAGATACTGCACGGGACATAGCAGAGTTGGTGAAGTTGAGTGGTGATGAGTTTGCTATTTGGATGAATAAAGCAAGTAAAAAGTGTGTTAGATAAAAATTCATTTCAATTCGCTAATCGGGCTAATATGAATCAGGTGAATCGAGTTCTGCTTTTGGAAACTGGGTTAAGAAGGGGTGCACCGTTCCTGGAGGTACTGCAATACCAGGTCAATGCGTGGAGTGGACAGAGCAAGCTCTTTTTCCATCTCCCTGTTCTAAAAATCCATTTAATATATGGTCCCCAGATAGGGGACGTATCAGATATTAAACTGATAAGAACAGATACTACACTTGATCTTAGCCAAAAGGCCGAGAAGCGATAACCAGAATTGGTTTGGGCCTCGAGTGGCACCCTGGCCTATGCCGGACACATCTTAGGGAGAGAGAGCGAGAGGGAGACAAACCCACGCCTACACAAGACATTTTGTCACCCAAGCCAACCCTTGAAAAGGCTGCTTTGCAGAGCAAAAACAAGAAGAATGGTGCGTTTTGCAGCCGCCGCCCACTGCAATGAATCTGAATAACTCCTCCTTTAGGGCGCAAGCAACTCCCCTCCCCCTTGCAGTCTTTCCAATTCACGATACAAAAAGACGGACAGGACAGGTTGCCTGACTTTCCGTCACTGCCACCCTTTGCCATCCTTACCCGTAGAAAGCCCTTTCATCATCCCCAAACCCTAATCTTTTCCCTTTCCTTCCCAGCCCCCAAACCCTGCCCTCTGTACCTTTCTCACCACCCGCTTCCCTTCTCCTGTCATCCCCCTACCACCCGGGAAAAAAAGAGATTGCCCCCTCCTTCCACTAGCCCACCCTCCCACCCAAAGAACAACTTCTTCTGCGCAGCTTGTTTTCTAGGCAGCAGCGCTATTGTGATGTCATCGGGGGGCATTGTGACAAGCCGCCAGTGTTCCGTCTCTTCATGTTGTGCACTGTTCAAACCGAAAATACATCAACAGGCAGGCTACAGAAAAGCTTACTAACAAAGGTTAGAGAGGGGCTTTCTCAGAGGGCTTTTTACAGTTTGTCTATTCCCAATTAGCCGGTTTAGTATACTTAATGAAAGTACTAATTCTTTCATAGGCCGCCCATTCTTAGTATTTGACGTTCAGGTAACAACAGGTAACTTTATTTGGAGTGGAAGCAGAGAGATAACACCAGATGCCAATTGTAGATCCTCTCACACCTGTGGTCACTGCAGCATCTGACTCCACTTTGTCCAAAAGGGATCTATTCCATTCAATTACACATGATCTAGATTAGACTGACAACAAGATACTGCACGGGACATAGCAGAGTTGGTGAAGTTGAGTGGTGATGAGTTTGCTATTTGGATGAATAAAGCAAGTAAAAAGTGTGTTAGATAAAAATTCATTTCAATTCGCTAATCGGGCTAATATGAATCAGGTGAATCGAGTTCTGCTTTTGGAAACTGGGTTAAGAAGGGGTGCACCGTTCCTGGAGGTACTGCAATACCAGGTCAATGCGTGGAGTGGACAGAGCAAGCTCTTTTTCCATCTCCCTGTTCTAAAAATCCATTTAATATATGGTCCCCAGATAGGGGACGTATCAGATATTAAACTGATAAGAACAGATACTACACTTGATCTTAGCCAAAAGGCCGAGAAGCGATAACCAGAATTGGTTTGGGCCTCGAGTGGCACCCTGGCCTATGCCGGACACATCTTAGGGAGAGAGCGAGAGGGAGACAAACCCACGCCTACACAAGACATTTTGTCACCCAAGCCAACCCTTGAAAAGGCTGCTTTGCAGAGCAAAAACAAGAAGAATGGTGCGTTTTGCAGCCGCCGCCCACTGCAATGAATCTGAATAACTCCTCCTTTAGGGCGCAAGCAACTCCCCTCCCCCTTGCAGTCTTTCCAATTCACGATACAAAAAGACGGACAGGACAGGTTGCCTGACTTTCCGTCACTGCCACCCTTTGCCATCCTTACCCGTAGAAAGCCCTTTCATCATCCCCAAACCCTAATCTTTTCCCTTTCCTTCCCAGCCCCCAAACCCTGCCCTCTGTACCTTTCTCACCACCCGCTTCCCTTCTCCTGTCATCCCCCTACCACCCGGGAAAAAAAGAGATTGCCCCCTCCTTCCACTAGCCCACCCTCCCACCCAAAGAACAACTTCTTCTGCGCAGCTTGTTTTCTAGGCAGCAGCGCTATTGTGATGTCATCGGGGGGCATTGTGACAAGCCGCCAGTGTTCCGTCTCTTCATGTTGTGCACTGTTCAAACCGAAAATACATCAACAGGCAGGCTACAGAAAAGCTTACTAACAAAGGTTAGAGAGGGGCTTTCTCAGAGGGCTTTTTACAGTTTGTCTATTCCCAATTAGCCGGTTTAGTATACTTAATGAAAGTACTAATTCTTTCATAGGCCGCCCATTCTTAGTATTTGACGTTCAGGTAACAACAGGTAACTTTATTTGGAGTGGAAGCAGAGAGATAACACCAGATGCCAATTGTAGATCCTCTCACACCTGTGGTCACTGCAGCATCTGACTCCACTTTGTCCAAAAGGGATCTATTCCATTCAATTACACATGATCTAGATTAGACTGACAACAAGATACTGCACGGGACATAGCAGAGTTGGTGAAGTTGAGTGGTGATGAGTTTGCTATTTGGATGAATAAAGCAAGTAAAAAGTGTGTTAGATAAAAATTCATTTCAATTCGCTAATCGGGCTAATATGAATCAGGTGAATCGAGTTCTGCTTTTGGAAACTGGGTTAAGAAGGGGTGCACCGTTCCTGGAGGTACTGCAATACCAGGTCAATGCGTGGAGTGGACAGAGCAAGCTCTTTTTCCATCTCCCTGTTCTAAAAATCCATTTAATATATGGTCCCCAGATAGGGGACGTATCAGATATTAAACTGATAAGAACAGATACTACACTTGATCTTAGCCAAAAGGCCGAGAAGCGATAACCAGAATTGGTTTGGGCCTCGAGTGGCACCCTGGCCTATGCCGGACACATCTTAGGGAGAGAGCGAGAGGGAGACAAACCCACGCCTACACAAGACATTTTGTCACCCAAGCCAACCCTTGAAAAGGCTGCTTTGCAGAGCAAAAACAAGAAGAATGGTGCGTTTTGCAGCCGCCGCCCACTGCAATGAATCTGAATAACTCCTCCTTTAGGGCGCAAGCAACTCCCCTCCCCCTTGCAGTCTTTCCAATTCACGATACAAAAAGACGGACAGGACAGGTTGCCTGACTTTCCGTCACTGCCACCCTTTGCCATCCTTACCCGTAGAAAGCCCTTTCATCATCCCCAAACCCTAATCTTTTCCCTTTCCTTCCCAGCCCCCAAACCCTGCCCTCTGTACCTTTCTCACCACCCGCTTCCCTTCTCCTGTCATCCCCCTACCACCCGGGAAAAAAAGAGATTGCCCCCTCCTTCCACTAGCCCACTGTTACGGTTGCTGCGAGCACTGGAGACTATGTCCAGATTTCTTGCTACTGCACATGTGCGAGCGCTGGAGACTAAGTCCAGATTTCTTGCTACTGCACATGTGCGAGCGCTGGAGACTAAGTCCAGATTTCTTGCTACTGCACATGTGCGAGCGCTGGAGACTAAGTCCAGATTTCTTGCTACTGCACATGTGCGAGCGCCGGAGACTAAGTCCAATCTTGGAGCCATTGCACATGTGCGGGTGACATCATCGCTGACACGAGGTCACATGTCTCTGACACCTTCTATGCCGATTGGTCGCTGGTCATGTGCTTGTGACGTCTTGCTCGGTGATAGGCCAGCATGACGTCACTCCTGTCGTTCTGGAAGCGGATTGGCTCTGGTGTCCTCCATCTTGGATGAGGCACAGAGTCTATATAAGACCCTGACACACGCCGCATGGTGCTCAGTCCTCTTGGTTCATGCATATGAGTAGACGCTCTGTGCGCGTTCCTCTAGGCATTCCTCTGTCTATGCTAGGTGAGCGCTACCGGCAGGGTAGCGTTCTTATACCTTACAGCTTCGGCTGCTGTCCGTATCCTTACCTCTTAGGGGAGCGGACATAGGCAGGTGCCTGAGGCACATGGTCTGGCTGGGCCTTGTGATTGTACTCGTAGGTGGACGTTGCCGCTAGGGTAACGTTCCTTATACTGCGTCTGGCAGTTGTTCGTATCCTCGCACACTAGGGGAGCGAACAGAGGTAGGAGCTTTGTGCGGCTTACGCTGCTGTTCGTCTCTTTTGCACCACTAGAAGAGCGGACCTAGGCAGGTGCCATATCTAGTGGTTCGTGTCCTCGCACACTAGTGGAGCGAACGCAGGTAGGAGCTTTGTGCGGCTTACGCTGCTGTTCGTCTCTTTTGCACCACTAGAAGAGCGGACCTAGGTAGGTGCCATTTCGCACACATTGCCTTTGTATCTGTGATTATTAACAGAGATCATTCCACACACCCTCCAAGTAAGGGAGGAATTGCTTTACTTTCTTATTATATCCTTCTGTGAGTTAACAGAGGTATTGCACTCTGCCATAGTCTGCAGCAAAGTCTTTGCACGGTGGACCCTGACTGTCTGATACTCCTTTCGGTTATTATCAGACAGCCCCCCGTAACATTAGGACTGAGCCAAGGGTCTGGCAGTTATGGCAGAATATCAGCAGTTACACCGTTACGTACAAGTACTTGAGTCACGGCTCAAGAGTATAGAGGATAAACCTCAGACCATGGTGACATCTGCACATGATCCTCGACTTGCTCTACCAAACAGATATTCTGGCGATGCCAGATCATGTCGTGGTTTCATTAGTCAGTGTCAGATACACCTAGAGGTTAACTCTTCTCGCTTCTCTACGGAGAGGTCCAGAGTAGGCTTTATCATCTCCTTACTTCAGGACAAAGCCTTAGAATGGGCGACTCCCCTATGGGAGCGCTCTGATGTGGTTACTCTGAGACATCAAGACTTTCTTGATGCTCTTAAGGCGGTATTCATGGGTCCGCAGGTTACCCATGATGCGGCCCTGAGACTGTTAGATCTATCTCAGGGTTCGTTATCCACTAGTTCTTATGCCATTGCTTTTAGAACTCTGGTGGCAGAACTAGATTGGCCAGAGAAGGTGTTGATTCCTATCTTCTGGAGAGGGTTGGCTGGCTATGTCAAGGATGCCCTTGCTACTCGTGAAGTCCCTGCTTCTCTGGAGGACTTGATCACAGTAGCAACGAGGATCGATGTACGCCATAAGGAACGTAGACTCGAGGTCTCTTCCTCACGCCCTAAGCATCGGGCTATTCCAGTTGTTGAGGGTCCACTACCATCTTCCTCAGCATCTGAAACATCTCCCACTCCTATGGAGTTAGGTCATACGTTCTCCAGACTACGCAAGTCTGGTCCTCCTATATGTTACGTATGTCGTCAGGCTGGGCACTATGCCAACAAGTGTCCTAGTCGTCAGGGAAACTCCCTGGCCTAGTAACCATTAGAGGGGGGTTACTAGAGACGTCTTCTGCACCCTCTAAGTGTTGTATCCCAGGTCAGCTCTCGTTATCTGAGAATACATGGCCTATTATGGCTTTTGTGGATTCCGGAGCTGACGGGATTTTTGTGTCCTCAGGATTTGTAAAGAGACACAATATTCCCTCTATCATGTTAGAGGCGCCTATTCCTGTCCGTGTTGTTAATGGAACTATGTTGTCTGACTCCATTACATTGAGGACAGTTCCCTTGCGCCTTTCCCTGTCTCAGGGTCACATAGAGGAGATTTCTTTTCTTGTTTTGCCTGAGGGTATAGACGACGTCCTTCTGGGTCTTCCATGGCTTCGGACTCATGCTCCTCACATTGACTGGGAGTCTGACAGCATTATTAGTTGGGGTTCGAAATGTCAGTCCCGATGTCTTCCCTTACCACCTAAGGTCGTTGCAGTTGCATCAACTGATCTCTCTCCCATACCTACACCCTATTTGGATTTCGCTGACGTGTTCTCCAAACAGGGTGCTGAGGTTCTTCCACCCCATAGGCCGTATGACTGTGCCATAGACCTTATCCCAGGTTCGGTTCCACCTAAAGGCAGGGTTTACCCCCTGTCGATACCTGAGTCGGAGGCCATGTCGACCTATATAAGAGAGAGCTTAGAGAAGGGGTTCATTCGTAAGTCTGTCTCTCCCGCGGGAGCTGGGTTTTTCTTTGTTCGGAAGAAAGAGGGTGATTTGCGTCCCTGCATAGATTACAGGGGTCTCAACGCAATCACAATAAAGAACAAATACCCATTACCTTTAATTTCGGAGCTCTTTGACAGACTGAGAGGAGCTCAAGTTTTTACGAAGTTGGATCTGCGGGGTGCGTATAACTTGGTACGAATTCGAAAGGGTGACGAATGGAAGACCGCTTTTAACACCCGAGACGGTCACTATGAATACCTCGTCATGCCTTTTGGGTTATGTAATGCACCCGCAGTATTTCAGGACTTCGTAAATGATGTGTTCAGGGATTTACTGTTATCCTCAGTAGTGGTGTATCTGGACGACATCCTGATTTTTTCTCCTGATCTGGAGACTCATCGTCAGGATGTCGTTCGTGTCCTTTCCCGTTTAAGGGAGCACTCATTGTTTGCTAAACTCGAGAAATGTGTATTCGAGCAGTCCTCATTGCCTTTTTTGGGTTACATTATCTCACAAGAGGGTCTGGCTATGGATCCTGCGAAGCTCTCTGCTGTCCTGCAATGGTCCGAACCTCATTCCTTGAAGGCGGTGCAACGCTTCTTAGGATTTATAAATTATTACAGGCAGTTCATACCCCATTTTTCTACTTTGGTGGCCCCTTTGGTGGCCTTGACTAAGAAAGGTGCTAATCCCAAAGCCTGGTCTACTGAGACATCTCAGGCTTTTGAGGCAGTAAAAAGACACTTTTCAACTGCTCCCGTTCTTCAAAGACCCGATGAGAGTAAGCCCTTCCTCTTAGAGGTTGATGCCTCTTCAGTGGGTGCTGGTGCGGTCTTGTATCAAAAGAACGGTGCAGGTAGAAAAAGGCCGTGTTTCTTCTTTGCTAAAACCTTTTCACCGGCAGAGAGAAACTATACCATTGGGGATAGGGAACTGTTCGCCTTGAGATTAGCCTTGGAGGAGTGGCGTCACTTGCTGGAAGGAGCGAAACATCCTTTCCAGGTCTATACAGACCATAAGAATCTGACGTACTTACAAACCGCTCAGCGTCTGAATCCTCGCCAAGCCCGCTGGTCCTTGTTTTTCTCCCGCTTTCACTTCTCCATCAACTATTTGTCTGGGAGTAAGAATAACAAGGCAGACGCCCTGTCTCGCTCTATGCTTTCTACCCAGGAAGAGATTGACGAACCTCGTCTTATCCTTCCCTCCAGGGTTTTTCATACGCTCTCTCCTGTGACGTTAGACCAAATCCCACCGGGCAAGACATTTGTTCCGCCTGATCGACAGAATGATATACTGTCATGGGCCCACACCTCAAAGGTGGGTGGGCATTTTGGTATTAGGCGGACACGAGAGTTACTGGAGAGGTGGTATTGGTGGCCACACTTAGCCAGCCACGTCAAGAGATATGTCGGTTCCTGCTACTCGTGTGCTCGCAACCGTCCATTACGGCAGAGACCGGCTGGGCTCTTGCATCCTTTACCAGTGCCAGATAGACCATGGGAGGTGGTAGGCATGGACTTTGTGGGTGATCTTCCATGTTCACAGGGACATAGATTTGTGTGGGTCATTACGGACCATTTCTCCCGGATGGTTCATCTCGTACCGTTATCGAGAATCCCATCTTCCAGGGTACTAGCCAAACTATTCCTCAAGCATGTCTTTAGGCTTCACGGGATGCCAGATCGTATCATTTGTGATAGAGGCCCGCAATTTACTTCCCGTTTCTGGCGAGATCTTTGTAGCCTTCTGCAAATTGAGTTGAATCTCTCTTCGGCATACCATCCGGAGACTAATGGTTTGGTTGAACGTACCAATCAATCTATGATTATATACCTTCGACACTTTGTTGCTGAGAACCACGATAACTGGTCCTCCCTCCTACCCTGGGCAGAATTTGCCCTTAACAATTCGCTGGCTGAGGCCACTGGGCAGACACCGTTCGTACTCAATAATGGGCAACACCCTAGGGTACCGGTACCGTTTCCCGCTGCTGCACCTCCTCCTCTTGTGGCCGACTGGGCAACTAATGCCAGAGAGGTTTGGGATCGGACTCAAGAGTCGATCCAAGCAGCTAAGGACCGTATGAAGACGGTGTCCGATCGGTTTCGTCGCCCGGCTCCTGTCTTTTCTCCAGGGGACTTTGTGTGGCTCTCTGCAAAACACGTGAGACTTAGAGTGAGCTCTGTCAAATTTGCTCCTCGCTTCCTGGGTCCTTATGAGGTTCTTCGACAGGTAAATCCTGTAGTCTATCAATTGAAGTTACCTGTCCATCTTAGGATTCATGACAAATTCCATGTCTCACTGCTAAAGCCGGCTATTTTACCTCACGCTCGTGAAGTGCACTCTCCTGCCTCTGATTCCTCTCGCTCTAGCTATGAGGTACGAGCCATAGTTGGTTCTAAGATGGTTAGAGGGCGCAGGTTCTTCTTGATAGATTGGGAGGGCTATGGCCCGGAACATCGCTCTTGGGAGCCTGAGGAGGCTGTCCATGCTCCCGACTTAGTTGCCGATTATCTGCGTCGCCGGGAGGGGGGCCCTTGAGGGGGAGGTACTGTTACGGTTGCTGCGAGCACTGGAGACTATGTCCAGATTTCTTGCTACTGCACATGTGCGAGCGCTGGAGACTAAGTCCAGATTTCTTGCTACTGCACATGTGCGAGCGCTGGAGACTAAGTCCAGATTTCTTGCTACTGCACATGTGCGAGCGCTGGAGACTAAGTCCAGATTTCTTGCTACTGCACATGTGCGAGCGCCGGAGACTAAGTCCAATCTTGGAGCCATTGCACATGTGCGGGTGACATCATCGCTGACACGAGGTCACATGTCTCTGACACCTTCTATGCCGATTGGTCGCTGGTCATGTGCTTGTGACGTCTTGCTCGGTGATAGGCCAGCATGACGTCACTCCTGTCGTTCTGGAAGCGGATTGGCTCTGGTGTCCTCCATCTTGGATGAGGCACAGAGTCTATATAAGACCCTGACACACGCCGCATGGTGCTCAGTCCTCTTGGTTCATGCATATGAGTAGACGCTCTGTGCGCGTTCCTCTAGGCATTCCTCTGTCTATGCTAGGTGAGCGCTACCGGCAGGGTAGCGTTCTTATACCTTACAGCTTCGGCTGCTGTCCGTATCCTTACCTCTTAGGGGAGCGGACATAGGCAGGTGCCTGAGGCACATGGTCTGGCTGGGCCTTGTGATTGTACTCGTAGGTGGACGTTGCCGCTAGGGTAACGTTCCTTATACTGCGTCTGGCAGTTGTTCGTATCCTCGCACACTAGGGGAGCGAACAGAGGTAGGAGCTTTGTGCGGCTTACGCTGCTGTTCGTCTCTTTTGCACCACTAGAAGAGCGGACCTAGGCAGGTGCCATATCTAGTGGTTCGTGTCCTCGCACACTAGTGGAGCGAACGCAGGTAGGAGCTTTGTGCGGCTTACGCTGCTGTTCGTCTCTTTTGCACCACTAGAAGAGCGGACCTAGGTAGGTGCCATTTCGCACACATTGCCTTTGTATCTGTGATTATTAACAGAGATCATTCCACACACCCTCCAAGTAAGGGAGGAATTGCTTTACTTTCTTATTATATCCTTCTGTGAGTTAACAGAGGTATTGCACTCTGCCATAGTCTGCAGCAAAGTCTTTGCACGGTGGACCCTGACTGTCTGATACTCCTTTCGGTTATTATCAGACAGCCCCCCGTAACACCCACCCTCCCACCCAAAGAACAACTTCTTCTGCGCAGCTTGTTTTCTAGGCAGCAGCGCTATTGTGATGTCATCGGGGGGCATTGTGACAAGCCGCCAGTGTTCCGTCTCTTCATGTTGTGCACTGTTCAAACCGAAAATACATCAACAGGCAGGCTACAGAAAAGCTTACTAACAAAGGTTAGAGAGGGGCTTTCTCAGAGGGCTTTTTACAGTTTGTCTATTCCCAATTAGCCGGTTTAGTATACTTAATGAAAGTACTAATTCTTTCATAGGCCGCCCATTCTTAGTATTTGACGTTCAGGTAACAACAGGTAACTTTATTTGGAGTGGAAGCAGAGAGATAACACCAGATGCCAATTGTAGATCCTCTCACACCTGTGGTCACTGCAGCATCTGACTCCACTTTGTCCAAAAGGGATCTATTCCATTCAATTACACATGATCTAGATTAGACTGACAACAAGATACTGCACGGGACATAGCAGAGTTGGTGAAGTTGAGTGGTGATGAGTTTGCTATTTGGATGAATAAAGCAAGTAAAAAGTGTGTTAGATAAAAATTCATTTCAATTCGCTAATCGGGCTAATATGAATCAGGTGAATCGAGTTCTGCTTTTGGAAACTGGGTTAAGAAGGGGTGCACCGTTCCTGGAGGTACTGCAATACCAGGTCAATGCGTGGAGTGGACAGAGCAAGCTCTTTTTCCATCTCCCTGTTCTAAAAATCCATTTAATATATGGTCCCCAGATAGGGGACGTATCAGATATTAAACTGATAAGAACAGATACTACACTTGATCTTAGCCAAAAGGCCGAGAAGCGATAACCAGAATTGGTTTGGGCCTCGAGTGGCACCCTGGCCTATGCCGGACACATCTTAGGGAGAGAGAGCGAGAGGGAGACAAACCCACGCCTACACAAGACATTTTGTCACCCAAGCCAACCCTTGAAAAGGCTGCTTTGCAGAGCAAAAACAAGAAGAATGGTGCGTTTTGCAGCCGCCGCCCACTGCAATGAATCTGAATAACTCCTCCTTTAGGGCGCAAGCAACTCCCCTCCCCCTTGCAGTCTTTCCAATTCACGATACAAAAAGACGGACAGGACAGGTTGCCTGACTTTCCGTCA
Organism: Anomaloglossus baeobatrachus; assembly: GCF_048569485.1. NCBI lineage: Eukaryota > Metazoa > Chordata > Amphibia > Anura > Aromobatidae > Anomaloglossus > Anomaloglossus baeobatrachus. The sequence goes on along the minus strand of NW_027442189.1, from coordinate 135,552 downwards.
CTGCCACCCTTTGCCATCCTTACCCGTAGAAAGCCCTTTCATCATCCCCAAACCCTAATCTTTTCCCTTTCCTTCCCAGCCCCCAAACCCTGCCCTCTGTACCTTTCTCACCACCCGCTTCCCTTCTCCTGTCATCCCCCTACCACCCGGGAAAAAAAGAGATTGCCCCCTCCTTCCACTAGCCCACCCTCCCACCCAAAGAACAACTTCTTCTGCGCAGCTTGTTTTCTAGGCAGCAGCGCTATTGTGATGTCATCGGGGGGCATTGTGACAAGCCGCCAGTGTTCCGTCTCTTCATGTTGTGCACTGTTCAAACCGAAAATACATCAACAGGCAGGCTACAGAAAAGCTTACTAACAAAGGTTAGAGAGGGGCTTTCTCAGAGGGCTTTTTACAGTTTGTCTATTCCCAATTAGCCGGTTTAGTATACTTAATGAAAGTACTAATTCTTTCATAGGCCGCCCATTCTTAGTATTTGACGTTCAGGTAACAACAGGTAACTTTATTTGGAGTGGAAGCAGAGAGATAACACCAGATGCCAATTGTAGATCCTCTCACACCTGTGGTCACTGCAGCATCTGACTCCACTTTGTCCAAAAGGGATCTATTCCATTCAATTACACATGATCTAGATTAGACTGACAACAAGATACTGCACGGGACATAGCAGAGTTGGTGAAGTTGAGTGGTGATGAGTTTGCTATTTGGATGAATAAAGCAAGTAAAAAGTGTGTTAGATAAAAATTCATTTCAATTCGCTAATCGGGCTAATATGAATCAGGTGAATCGAGTTCTGCTTTTGGAAACTGGGTTAAGAAGGGGTGCACCGTTCCTGGAGGTACTGCAATACCAGGTCAATGCGTGGAGTGGACAGAGCAAGCTCTTTTTCCATCTCCCTGTTCTAAAAATCCATTTAATATATGGTCCCCAGATAGGGGACGTATCAGATATTAAACTGATAAGAATAGATACTACACTTGATCTTAGCCAAAAGGCCGAGAAGCGATAACCAGAATTGGTTTGGGCCTCGAGTGGCACCCTGGCCTATGCCGGACACATCTTAGGGAGAGAGAGCGAGAGGGAGACAAACCCACGCCTACACAAGACATTTTGTCACCCAAGCCAACCCTTGAAAAGGCTGCTTTGCAGAGCAAAAACAAGAAGAATGGTGCGTTTTGCAGCCGCCGCCCACTGCAATGAATCTGAATAACTCCTCCTTTAGGGCGCAAGCAACTCCCCTCCCCCTTGCAGTCTTTCCAATTCACGATACAAAAAGACGGACAGGACAGGTTGCCTGACTTTCCGTCACTGCCACCCTTTGCCATCCTTACCCGTAGAAAGCCCTTTCATCATCCCCAAACCCTAATCTTTTCCCTTTCCTTCCCAGCCCCCAAACTCTGCCCTCTGTACCTTTCTCACCACCCGCTTCCCTTCTCCTGTCATCCCCCTACCACCCGGGAAAAAAAGAGATTGCCCCCTCCTTCCACTAGCCCACCCTCCCACCCAAAGAACAACTTCTTCTGCGCAGCTTGTTTTCTAGGCAGCAGCGCTATTGTGATGTCATCGGGGGGCATTGTGACAAGCCGCCAGTGTTCCGTCTCTTCATGTTGTGCACTGTTCAAACCGAAAATACATCAACAGGCAGGCTACAGAAAAGCTTACTAACAAAGGTTAGAGAGGGGCTTTCTCAGAGGGCTTTTTACAGTTTGTCTATTCCCAATTAGCCGGTTTAGTATACTTAATGAAAGTACTAATTCTTTCATAGGCCGCCCATTCTTAGTATTTGACGTTCAGGTAACAACAGGTAACTTTATTTGGAGTGGAAGCAGAGAGATAACACCAGATGCCAATTGTAGATCCTCTCACACCTGTGGTCACTGCAGCATCTGACTCCACTTTGTCCAAAAGGGATCTATTCCATTCAATTACACATGATCTAGATTAGACTGACAACAAGATACTGCACGGGACATAGCAGAGTTGGTGAAGTTGAGTGGTGATGAGTTTGCTATTTGGATGAATAAAGCAAGTAAAAAGTGTGTTAGATAAAAATTCATTTCAATTCGCTAATCGGGCTAATATGAATCAGGTGAATCGAGTTCTGCTTTTGGAAACTGGGTTAAGAAGGGGTGCACCGTTCCTGGAGGTACTGCAATACCAGGTCAATGCGTGGAGTGGACAGAGCAAGCTCTTTTTCCATCTCCCTGTTCTAAAAATCCATTTAATATATGGTCCCCAGATAGGGGACGTATCAGATATTAAACTGATAAGAACAGATACTACACTTGATCTTAGCCAAAAGGCCGAGAAGCGATAACCAGAATTGGTTTGGGCCTCGAGTGGCACCCTGGCCTATGCCGGACACATCTTAGGGAGAGAGAGCGAGAGGGAGACAAACCCACGCCTACACAAGACATTTTGTCACCCAAGCCAACCCTTGAAAAGGCTGCTTTGCAGAGCAAAAACAAGAAGAATGGTGCGTTTTGCAGCCGCCGCCCACTGCAATGAATCTGAATAACTCCTCCTTTAGGGCGCAAGCAACTCCCCTCCCCCTTGCAGTCTTTCCAATTCACGATACAAAAAGACGGACAGGACAGGTTGCCTGACTTTCCGTCACTGCCACCCTTTGCCATCCTTACCCGTAGAAAGCCCTTTCATCATCCCCAAACCCTAATCTTTTCCCTTTCCTTCCCAGCCCCCAAACCCTGCCCTCTGTACCTTTCTCACCACCCGCTTCCCTTCTCCTGTCATCCCCCTACCACCCGGGAAAAAAAGAGATTGCCCCCTCCTTCCACTAGCCCACCCTCCCACCCAAAGAACAACTTCTTCTGCGCAGCTTGTTTTCTAGGCAGCAGCGCTATTGTGATGTCATCGGGGGGCATTGTGACAAGCCGCCAGTGTTCCGTCTCTTCATGTTGTGCACTGTTCAAACCGAAAATACATCAACAGGCAGGCTACAGAAAAGCTTACTAACAAAGGTTAGAGAGGGGCTTTCTCAGAGGGCTTTTTACAGTTTGTCTATTCCCAATTAGCCGGTTTAGTATACTTAATGAAAGTACTAATTCTTTCATAGGCCGCCCATTCTTAGTATTTGACGTTCAGGTAACAACAGGTAACTTTATTTGGAGTGGAAGCAGAGAGATAACACCAGATGCCAATTGTAGATCCTCTCACACCTGTGGTCACTGCAGCATCTGACTCCACTTTGTCCAAAAGGGATCTATTCCATTCAATTACACATGATCTAGATTAGACTGACAACAAGATACTGCACGGGACATAGCAGAGTTGGTGAAGTTGAGTGGTGATGAGTTTGCTATTTGGATGAATAAAGCAAGTAAAAAGTGTGTTAGATAAAAATTCATTTCAATTCGCTAATCGGGCTAATATGAATCAGGTGAATCGAGTTCTGCTTTTGGAAACTGGGTTAAGAAGGGGTGCACCGTTCCTGGAGGTACTGCAATACCAGGTCAATGCGTGGAGTGGACAGAGCAAGCTCTTTTTCCATCTCCCTGTTCTAAAAATCCATTTAATATATGGTCCCCAGATAGGGGACGTATCAGATATTAAACTGATAAGAACAGATACTACACTTGATCTTAGCCAAAAGGCCGAGAAGCGATAACCAGAATTGGTTTGGGCCTCGAGTGGCACCCTGGCCTATGCCGGACACATCTTAGGGAGAGAGAGCGAGAGGGAGACAAACCCACGCCTACACAAGACATTTTGTCACCCAAGCCAACCCTTGAAAAGGCTGCTTTGCAGAGCAAAAACAAGAAGAATGGTGCGTTTTGCAGCCGCCGCCCACTGCAATGAATCTGAATAACTCCTCCTTTAGGGCGCAAGCAACTCCCCTCCCCCTTGCAGTCTTTCCAATTCACGATACAAAAAGACGGACAGGACAGGTTGCCTGACTTTCCGTCACTGCCACCCTTTGCCATCCTTACCCGTAGAAAGCCCTTTCATCATCCCCAAACCCTAATCTTTTCCCTTTCCTTCCCAGCCCCCAAACCCTGCCCTCTGTACCTTTCTCACCACCCGCTTCCCTTCTCCTGTCATCCCCCTACCACCCGGGAAAAAAAGAGATTGCCCCCTCCTTCCACTAGCCCACCCTCCCACCCAAAGAACAACTTCTTCTGCGCAGCTTGTTTTCTAGGCAGCAGCGCTATTGTGATGTCATCGGGGGGCATTGTGACAAGCCGCCAGTGTTCCGTCTCTTCATGTTGTGCACTGTTCAAACCGAAAATACATCAACAGGCAGGCTACAGAAAAGCTTACTAACAAAGGTTAGAGAGGGGCTTTCTCAGAGGGCTTTTTACAGTTTGTCTATTCCCAATTAGCCGGTTTAGTATACTTAATGAAAGTACTAATTCTTTCATAGGCCGCCCATTCTTAGTATTTGACGTTCAGGTAACAACAGGTAACTTTATTTGGAGTGGAAGCAGAGAGATAACACCAGATGCCAATTGTAGATCCTCTCACACCTGTGGTCACTGCAGCATCTGACTCCACTTTGTCCAAAAGGGATCTATTCCATTCAATTACACATGATCTAGATTAGACTGACAACAAGATACTGCACGGGACATAGCAGAGTTGGTGAAGTTGAGTGGTGATGAGTTTGCTATTTGGATGAATAAAGCAAGTAAAAAGTGTGTTAGATAAAAATTCATTTCAATTCGCTAATCGGGCTAATATGAATCAGGTGAATCGAGTTCTGCTTTTGGAAACTGGGTTAAGAAGGGGTGCACCGTTCCTGGAGGTACTGCAATACCAGGTCAATGCGTGGAGTGGACAGAGCAAGCTCTTTTTCCATCTCCCTGTTCTAAAAATCCATTTAATATATGGTCCCCAGATAGGGGACGTATCAGATATTAAACTGATAAGAATAGATACTACACTTGATCTTAGCCAAAAGGCCGAGAAGCGATAACCAGAATTGGTTTGGGCCTCGAGTGGCACCCTGGCCTATGCCGGACACATCTTAGGGAGAGAGAGCGAGAGGGAGACAAACCCACGCCTACACAAGACATTTTGTCACCCAAGCCAACCCTTGAAAAGGCTGCTTTGCAGAGCAAAAACAAGAAGAATGGTGCGTTTTGCAGCCGCCGCCCACTGCAATGAATCTGAATAACTCCTCCTTTAGGGCGCAAGCAACTCCCCTCCCCCTTGCAGTCTTTCCAATTCACGATACAAAAAGACGGACAGGACAGGTTGCCTGACTTTCCGTCACTGCCACCCTTTGCCATCCTTACCCGTAGAAAGCCCTTTCATCATCCCCAAACCCTAATCTTTTCCCTTTCCTTCCCAGCCCCCAAACTCTGCCCTCTGTACCTTTCTCACCACCCGCTTCCCTTCTCCTGTCATCCCCCTACCACCCGGGAAAAAAAGAGATTGCCCCCTCCTTCCACTAGCCCACCCTCCCACCCAAAGAACAACTTCTTCTGCGCAGCTTGTTTTCTAGGCAGCAGCGCTATTGTGATGTCATCGGGGGGCATTGTGACAAGCCGCCAGTGTTCCGTCTCTTCATGTTGTGCACTGTTCAAACCGAAAATACATCAACAGGCAGGCTACAGAAAAGCTTACTAACAAAGGTTAGAGAGGGGCTTTCTCAGAGGGCTTTTTACAGTTTGTCTATTCCCAATTAGCCGGTTTAGTATACTTAATGAAAGTACTAATTCTTTCATAGGCCGCCCATTCTTAGTATTTGACGTTCAGGTAACAACAGGTAACTTTATTTGGAGTGGAAGCAGAGAGATAACACCAGATGCCAATTGTAGATCCTCTCACACCTGTGGTCACTGCAGCATCTGACTCCACTTTGTCCAAAAGGGATCTATTCCATTCAATTACACATGATCTAGATTAGACTGACAACAAGATACTGCACGGGACATAGCAGAGTTGGTGAAGTTGAGTGGTGATGAGTTTGCTATTTGGATGAATAAAGCAAGTAAAAAGTGTGTTAGATAAAAATTCATTTCAATTCGCTAATCGGGCTAATATGAATCAGGTGAATCGAGTTCTGCTTTTGGAAACTGGGTTAAGAAGGGGTGCACCGTTCCTGGAGGTACTGCAATACCAGGTCAATGCGTGGAGTGGACAGAGCAAGCTCTTTTTCCATCTCCCTGTTCTAAAAATCCATTTAATATATGGTCCCCAGATAGGGGACGTATCAGATATTAAACTGATAAGAACAGATACTACACTTGATCTTAGCCAAAAGGCCGAGAAGCGATAACCAGAATTGGTTTGGGCCTCGAGTGGCACCCTGGCCTATGCCGGACACATCTTAGGGAGAGAGAGCGAGAGGGAGACAAACCCACGCCTACACAAGACATTTTGTCACCCAAGCCAACCCTTGAAAAGGCTGCTTTGCAGAGCAAAAACAAGAAGAATGGTGCGTTTTGCAGCCGCCGCCCACTGCAATGAATCTGAATAACTCCTCCTTTAGGGCGCAAGCAACTCCCCTCCCCCTTGCAGTCTTTCCAATTCACGATACAAAAAGACGGACAGGACAGGTTGCCTGACTTTCCGTCACTGCCACCCTTTGCCATCCTTACCCGTAGAAAGCCCTTTCATCATCCCCAAACCCTAATCTTTTCCCTTTCCTTCCCAGCCCCCAAACCCTGCCCTCTGTACCTTTCTCACCACCCGCTTCCCTTCTCCTGTCATCCCCCTACCACCCGGGAAAAAAAGAGATTGCCCCCTCCTTCCACTAGCCCACCCTCCCACCCAAAGAACAACTTCTTCTGCGCAGCTTGTTTTCTAGGCAGCAGCGCTATTGTGATGTCATCGGGGGGCATTGTGACAAGCCGCCAGTGTTCCGTCTCTTCATGTTGTGCACTGTTCAAACCGAAAATACATCAACAGGCAGGCTACAGAAAAGCTTACTAACAAAGGTTAGAGAGGGGCTTTCTCAGAGGGCTTTTTACAGTTTGTCTATTCCCAATTAGCCGGTTTAGTATACTTAATGAAAGTACTAATTCTTTCATAGGCCGCCCATTCTTAGTATTTGACGTTCAGGTAACAACAGGTAACTTTATTTGGAGTGGAAGCAGAGAGATAACACCAGATGCCAATTGTAGATCCTCTCACACCTGTGGTCACTGCAGCATCTGACTCCACTTTGTCCAAAAGGGATCTATTCCATTCAATTACACATGATCTAGATTAGACTGACAACAAGATACTGCACGGGACATAGCAGAGTTGGTGAAGTTGAGTGGTGATGAGTTTGCTATTTGGATGAATAAAGCAAGTAAAAAGTGTGTTAGATAAAAATTCATTTCAATTCGCTAATCGGGCTAATATGAATCAGGTGAATCGAGTTCTGCTTTTGGAAACTGGGTTAAGAAGGGGTGCACCATTCCTGAAGGTACTGCAATACCAGGTCAATGCGTGGAGTGGACAGAGCAAGCTCTTTTTCCATCTCCCTGTTCTAAAAATCCATTTAATATATGGTCCCCAGATAGGGGACGTATCAGATATTAAACTGATAAGAACAGATACTACACTTGATCTTAGCCAAAAGGCCGAGAAGCGATAACCAGAATTGGTTTGGGCCTCGAGTGGCACCCTGGCCTATGCCGGACACATCTTAGGGAGAGAGAGCGAGAGGGAGACAAACCCACGCCTACACAAGACATTTTGTCACCCAAGCCAACCCTTGAAAAGGCTGCTTTGCAGAGCAAAAACAAGAAGAATGGTGCGTTTTGCAGCCGCCGCCCACTGCAATGAATCTGAATAACTCCTCCTTTAGGGCGCAAGCAACTCCCCTCCCCCTTGCAGTCTTTCCAATTCACGATACAAAAAGACGGACAGGACAGGTTGACTGACTTTCCGTCACTGCCACCCTTTGCCATCCTTACCCGTAGAAAGCCCTTTCATCATCCCCAAACCCTAATCTTTTCCCTTTCCTTCCCAGCCCCCAAACCCTGCCCTCTGTACCTTTCTCACCACCCGCTTCCCTTCTCCTGTCATCCCCCTACCACCCGGGAAAAAAAGAGATTGCCCCCTCCTTCCACTAGCCCACCCTCCCACCCAAAGAACAACTTCTTCTGCGCAGCTTGTTTTCTAGGCAGCAGCGCTATTGTGATGTCATCGGGGGGCATTGTGACAAGCCGCCAGTGTTCCGTCTCTTCATGTTGTGCACTGTTCAAACCGAAAATACATCAACAGGCAGGCTACAGAAAAGCTTACTAACAAAGGTTAGAGAGGGGCTTTCTCAGAGGGCTTTTTACAGTTTGTCTATTCCCAATTAGCCGGTTTAGTATACTTAATGAAAGTACTAATTCTTTCATAGGCCGCCCATTCTTAGTATTTGACGTTCAGGTAACAACAGGTAACTTTATTTGGAGTGGAAGCAGAGAGATAACACCAGATGCCAATTGTAGATCCTCTCACACCTGTGGTCACTGCAGCATCTGACTCCACTTTGTCCAAAAGGGATCTATTCCATTCAATTACACATGATCTAGATTAGACTGACAACAAGATACTGCACGGGACATAGCAGAGTTGGTGAAGTTGAGTGGTGATGAGTTTGCTATTTGGATGAATAAAGCAAGTAAAAAGTGTGTTAGATAAAAATTCATTTCAATTCGCTAATCGGGCTAATATGAATCAGGTGAATCGAGTTCTGCTTTTGGAAACTGGGTTAAGAAGGGGTGCACCGTTCCTGGAGGTACTGCAATACCAGGTCAATGCGTGGAGTGGACAGAGCAAGCTCTTTTTCCATCTCCCTGTTCTAAAAATCCATTTAATATATGGTCCCCAGATAGGGGACGTATCAGATATTAAACTGATAAGAACAGATGAGATTTCATCCGCAATTTTCAGAATCAAGGTAGCCCCGAAGGCCAGCAGGCCACCACACAAAAGCGCAGTGCCTGGGTGATCGCCTCCCGAGCCCAGGAACCACCAGCCACAAAGGGACGTAAGCACCAAAAGGCGCAACAATCCCCGAGGCCGGCGGTTGTGCAAGCCCGGGCCCCTCCCAGCCAAGACCAAGGCAAACCCAATGAAGGGACTACACTTGATCTTAGCCAAAAGGCCGAGAAGCGATAACCAGAATTGGTTTGGGCCTCGAGTGGCACCCTGGCCTATGCCGGACACATCTTAGGGAGAGAGAGCGAGAGGGAGACAAACCCACGCCTACACAAGACATTTTGTCACCCAAGCCAACCCTTGAAAAGGCTGCTTTGCAGAGCAAAAACAAGAAGAATGGTGCGTTTTGCAGCCGCCGCCCACTGCAATGAATCTGAATAACTCCTCCTTTAGGGCGCAAGCAACTCCCCTCCCCCTTGCAGTCTTTCCAATTCACGATACAAAAAGACGGACAGGACAGGTTGCCTGACTTTCCGTCACTGCCACCCTTTGCCATCCTTACCCGTAGAAAGCCCTTTCATCATCCCCAAACCCTAATCTTTTCCCTTTCCTTCCCAGCCCCCAAACCCTGCCCTCTGTACCTTTCTCACCACCCGCTTCCCTTCTCCTGTCATCCCCCTACCACCCGGGAAAAAAAGAGATTGCCCCCTCCTTCCACTAGCCCACCCTCCCACCCAAAGAACAACTTCTTCTGCGCAGCTTGTTTTCTAGGCAGCAGCGCTATTGTGATGTCATCGGGGGGCATTGTGACAAGCCGCCAGTGTTCCGTCTCTTCATGTTGTGCACTGTTCAAACCGAAAATACATCAACAGGCAGGCTACAGAAAAGCTTACTAACAAAGGTTAGAGAGGGGCTTTCTCAGAGGGCTTTTTACAGTTTGTCTATTCCCAATTAGCCGGTTTAGTATACTTAATGAAAGTACTAATTCTTTCATAGGCCGCCCATTCTTAGTATTTGACGTTCAGGTAACAACAGGTAACTTTATTTGGAGTGGAAGCAGAGAGATAACACCAGATGCCAATTGTAGATCCTCTCACACCTGTGGTCACTGCAGCATCTGACTCCACTTTGTCCAAAAGGGATCTATTCCATTCAATTACACATGATCTAGATTAGACTGACAACAAGATACTGCACGGGACATAGCAGAGTTGGTGAAGTTGAGTGGTGATGAGTTTGCTATTTGGATGAATAAAGCAAGTAAAAAGTGTGTTAGATAAAAATTCATTTCAATTCGCTAATCGGGCTAATATGAATCAGGTGAATCGAGTTCTGCTTTTGGAAACTGGGTTAAGAAGGGGTGCACCGTTCCTGGAGGTACTGCAATACCAGGTCAATGCGTGGAGTGGACAGAGCAAGCTCTTTTTCCATCTCCCTGTTCTAAAAATCCATTTAATATATGGTCCCCAGATAGGGGACGTATCAGATATTAAACTGATAAGAACAGATACTACACTTGATCTTAGCCAAAAGGCCGAGAAGCGATAACCAGAATTGGTTTGGGCCTCGAGTGGCACCCTGGCCTATGCCGGACACATCTTAGGGAGAGAGAGCGAGAGGGAGACAAACCCACGCCTACACAAGACATTTTGTCACCCAAGCCAACCCTTGAAAAGGCTGCTTTGCAGAGCAAAAACAAGAAGAATGGTGCGTTTTGCAGCCGCCGCCCACTGCAATGAATCTGAATAACTCCTCCTTTAGGGCGCAAGCAACTCCCCTCCCCCTTGCAGTCTTTCCAATTCACGATACAAAAAGACGGACAGGACAGGTTGCCTGACTTTCCGTCACTGCCACCCTTTGCCATCCTTACCCGTAGAAAGCCCTTTCATCATCCCCAAACCCTAATCTTTTCCCTTTCCTTCCCAGCCCCCAAACCCTGCCCTCTGTACCTTTCTCACCACCCGCTTCCCTTCTCCTGTCATCCCCCTACCACCCGGGAAAAAAAGAGATTGCCCCCTCCTTCCACTAGCCCACCCTCCCACCCAAAGAACAACTTCTTCTGCGCAGCTTGTTTTCTAGGCAGCAGCGCTATTGTGATGTCATCGGGGGGCATTGTGACAAGCCGCCAGTGTTCCGTCTCTTCATGTTGTGCACTGTTCAAACCGAAAATACATCAACAGGCAGGCTACAGAAAAGCTTACTAACAAAGGTTAGAGAGGGGCTTTCTCAGAGGGCTTTTTACAGTTTGTCTATTCCCAATTAGCCGGTTTAGTATACTTAATGAAAGTACTAATTCTTTCATAGGCCGCCCATTCTTAGTATTTGACGTTCAGGTAACAACAGGTAACTTTATTTGGAGTGGAAGCAGAGAGATAACACCAGATGCCAATTGTAGATCCTCTCACACCTGTGGTCACTGCAGCATCTGACTCCACTTTGTCCAAAAGGGATCTATTCCATTCAATTACACATGATCTAGATTAGACTGACAACAAGATACTGCACGGGACATAGCAGAGTTGGTGAAGTTGAGTGGTGATGAGTTTGCTATTTGGATGAATAAAGCAAGTAAAAAGTGTGTTAGATAAAAATTCATTTCAATTCGCTAATCGGGCTAATATGAATCAGGTGAATCGAGTTCTGCTTTTGGAAACTGGGTTAAGAAGGGGTGCACCGTTCCTGGAGGTACTGCAATACCAGGTCAATGCGTGGAGTGGACAGAGCAAGCTCTTTTTCCATCTCCCTGTTCTAAAAATCCATTTAATATATGGTCCCCAGATAGGGGACGTATCAGATATTAAACTGATAAGAACAGATACTACACTTGATCTTAGCCAAAAGGCCGAGAAGCGATAACCAGAATTGGTTTGGGCCTCGAGTGGCACCCTGGCCTATGCCGGACACATCTTAGGGAGAGAGAGCGAGAGGGAGACAAACCCACGCCTACACAAGACATTTTGTCACCCAAGCCAACCCTTGAAAAGGCTGCTTTGCAGAGCAAAAACAAGAAGAATGGTGCGTTTTGCAGCCGCCGCCCACTGCAATGAATCTGAATAACTCCTCCTTTAGGGCGCAAGCAACTCCCCTCCCCCTTGCAGTCTTTCCAATTCACGATACAAAAAGACGGACAGGACAGGTTGCCTGACTTTCCGTCACTGCCACCCTTTGCCATCCTTACCCGTAGAAAGCCCTTTCATCATCCCCAAACCCTAATCTTTTCCCTTTCCTTCCCAGCCCCCAAACCCTGCCCTCTGTACCTTTCTCACCACCCGCTTCCCTTCTCCTGTCATCCCCCTACCACCCGGGAAAAAAAGAGATTGCCCCCTCCTTCCACTAGCCCACCCTCCCACCCAAAGAACAACTTCTTCTGCGCAGCTTGTTTTCTAGGCAGCAGCGCTATTGTGATGTCATCGGGGGGCATTGTGACAAGCCGCCAGTGTTCCGTCTCTTCATGTTGTGCACTGTTCAAACCGAAAATACATCAACAGGCAGGCTACAGAAAAGCTTACTAACAAAGGTTAGAGAGGGGCTTTCTCAGAGGGCTTTTTACAGTTTGTCTATTCCCAATTAGCCGGTTTAGTATACTTAATGAAAGTACTAATTCTTTCATAGGCCGCCCATTCTTAGTATTTGACGTTCAGGTAACAACAGGTAACTTTATTTGGAGTGGAAGCAGAGAGATAACACCAGATGCCAATTGTAGATCCTCTCACACCTGTGGTCACTGCAGCATCTGACTCCACTTTGTCCAAAAGGGATCTATTCCATTCAATTACACATGATCTAGATTAGACTGACAACAAGATACTGCACGGGACATAGCAGAGTTGGTGAAGTTGAGTGGTGATGAGTTTGCTATTTGGATGAATAAAGCAAGTAAAAAGTGTGTTAGATAAAAATTCATTTCAATTCGCTAATCGGGCTAATATGAATCAGGTGAATCGAGTTCTGCTTTTGGAAACTGGGTTAAGAAGGGGTGCACCGTTCCTGGAGGTACTGCAATACCAGGTCAATGCGTGGAGTGGACAGAGCAAGCTCTTTTTCCATCTCCCTGTTCTAAAAATCCATTTAATATATGGTCCCCAGATAGGGGACGTATCAGATATTAAACTGATAAGAACAGATACTACACTTGATCTTAGCCAAAAGGCCGAGAAGCGATAACCAGAATTGGTTTGGGCCTCGAGTGGCACCCTGGCCTATGCCGGACACATCTTAGGGAGAGAGAGCGAGAGGGAGACAAACCCACGCCTACACAAGACATTTTGTCACCCAAGCCAACCCTTGAAAAGGCTGCTTTGCAGAGCAAAAACAAGAAGAATGGTGCGTTTTGCAGCCGCCGCCCACTGCAATGAATCTGAATAACTCCTCCTTTAGGGCGCAAGCAACTCCCCTCCCCCTTGCAGTCTTTCCAATTCACGATACAAAAAGACGGACAGGACAGGTTGCCTGACTTTCCGTCACTGCCACCCTTTGCCATCCTTACCCGTAGAAAGCCCTTTCATCATCCCCAAACCCTAATCTTTTCCCTTTCCTTCCCAGCCCCCAAACCCTGCCCTCTGTACCTTTCTCACCACCCGCTTCCCTTCTCCTGTCATCCCCCTACCACCCGGGAAAAAAAGAGATTGCCCCCTCCTTCCACTAGCCCACCCTCCCACCCAAAGAACAACTTCTTCTGCGCAGCTTGTTTTCTAGGCAGCAGCGCTATTGTGATGTCATCGGGGGGCATTGTGACAAGCCGCCAGTGTTCCGTCTCTTCATGTTGTGCACTGTTCAAACCGAAAATACATCAACAGGCAGGCTACAGAAAAGCTTACTAACAAAGGTTAGAGAGGGGCTTTCTCAGAGGGCTTTTTACAGTTTGTCTATTCCCAATTAGCCGGTTTAGTATACTTAATGAAAGTACTAATTCTTTCATAGGCCGCCCATTCTTAGTATTTGACGTTCAGGTAACAACAGGTAACTTTATTTGGAGTGGAAGCAGAGAGATAACACCAGATGCCAATTGTAGATCCTCTCACACCTGTGGTCACTGCAGCATCTGACTCCACTTTGTCCAAAAGGGATCTATTCCATTCAATTACACATGATCTAGATTAGACTGACAACAAGATACTGCACGGGACATAGCAGAGTTGGTGAAGTTGAGTGGTGATGAGTTTGCTATTTGGATGAATAAAGCAAGTAAAAAGTGTGTTAGATAAAAATTCATTTCAATTCGCTAATCGGGCTAATATGAATCAGGTGAATCGAGTTCTGCTTTTGGAAACTGGGTTAAGAAGGGGTGCACCGTTCCTGGAGGTACTGCAATACCAGGTCAATGCGTGGAGTGGACAGAGCAAGCTCTTTTTCCATCTCCCTGTTCTAAAAATCCATTTAATATATGGTCCCCAGATAGGGGACGTATCAGATATTAAACTGATAAGAACAGATACTACACTTGATCTTAGCCAAAAGGCCGAGAAGCGATAACCAGAATTGGTTTGGGCCTCGAGTGGCACCCTGGCCTATGCCGGACACATCTTAGGGAGAGAGAGCGAGAGGGAGACAAACCCACGCCTACACAAGACATTTTGTCACCCAAGCCAACCCTTGAAAAGGCTGCTTTGCAGAGCAAAAACAAGAAGAATGGTGCGTTTTGCAGCCGCCGCCCACTGCAATGAATCTGAATAACTCCTCCTTTAGGGCGCAAGCAACTCCCCTCCCCCTTGCAGTCTTTCCAATTCACGATACAAAAAGACGGACAGGACAGGTTGCCTGACTTTCCGTCACTGCCACCCTTTGCCATCCTTACCCGTAGAAAGCCCTTTCATCATCCCCAAACCCTAATCTTTTCCCTTTCCTTCCCAGCCCCCAAACCCTGCCCTCTGTACCTTTCTCACCACCCGCTTCCCTTCTCCTGTCATCCCCCTACCACCCGGGAAAAAAAGAGATTGCCCCCTCCTTCCACTAGCCCACCCTCCCACCCAAAGAACAACTTCTTCTGCGCAGCTTGTTTTCTAGGCAGCAGCGCTATTGTGATGTCATCGGGGGGCATTGTGACAAGCCGCCAGTGTTCCGTCTCTTCATGTTGTGCACTGTTCAAACCGAAAATACATCAACAGGCAGGCTACAGAAAAGCTTACTAACAAAGGTTAGAGAGGGGCTTTCTCAGAGGGCTTTTTACAGTTTGTCTATTCCCAATTAGCCGGTTTAGTATACTTAATGAAAGTACTAATTCTTTCATAGGCCGCCCATTCTTAGTATTTGACGTTCAGGTAACAACAGGTAACTTTATTTGGAGTGGAAGCAGAGAGATAACACCAGATGCCAATTGTAGATCCTCTCACACCTGTGGTCACTGCAGCATCTGACTCCACTTTGTCCAAAAGGGATCTATTCCATTCAATTACACATGATCTAGATTAGACTGACAACAAGATACTGCACGGGACATAGCAGAGTTGGTGAAGTTGAGTGGTGATGAGTTTGCTATTTGGATGAATAAAGCAAGTAAAAAGTGTGTTAGATAAAAATTCATTTCAATTCGCTAATCGGGCTAATATGAATCAGGTGAATCGAGTTCTGCTTTTGGAAACTGGGTTAAGAAGGGGTGCACCGTTCCTGGAGGTACTGCAATACCAGGTCAATGCGTGGAGTGGACAGAGCAAGCTCTTTTTCCATCTCCCTGTTCTAAAAATCCATTTAATATATGGTCCCCAGATAGGGGACGTATCAGATATTAAACTGATAAGAACAGATACTACACTTGATCTTAGCCAAAAGGCCGAGAAGCGATAACCAGAATTGGTTTGGGCCTCGAGTGGCACCCTGGCCTATGCCGGACACATCTTAGGGAGAGAGAGCGAGAGGGAGACAAACCCACGCCTACACAAGACATTTTGTCACCCAAGCCAACCCTTGAAAAGGCTGCTTTGCAGAGCAAAAACAAGAAGAATGGTGCGTTTTGCAGCCGCCGCCCACTGCAATGAATCTGAATAACTCCTCCTTTAGGGCGCAAGCAACTCCCCTCCCCCTTGCAGTCTTTCCAATTCACGATACAAAAAGACGGACAGGACAGGTTGCCTGACTTTCCGTCACTGCCACCCTTTGCCATCCTTACCCGTAGAAAGCCCTTTCATCATCCCCAAACCCTAATCTTTTCCCTTTCCTTCCCAGCCCCCAAACCCTGCCCTCTGTACCTTTCTCACCACCCGCTTCCCTTCTCCTGTCATCCCCCTACCACCCGGGAAAAAAAGAGATTGCCCCCTCCTTCCACTAGCCCACCCTCCCACCCAAAGAACAACTTCTTCTGCGCAGCTTGTTTTCTAGGCAGCAGCGCTATTGTGATGTCATCGGGGGGCATTGTGACAAGCCGCCAGTGTTCCGTCTCTTCATGTTGTGCACTGTTCAAACCGAAAATACATCAACAGGCAGGCTACAGAAAAGCTTACTAACAAAGGTTAGAGAGGGGCTTTCTCAGAGGGCTTTTTACAGTTTGTCTATTCCCAATTAGCCGGTTTAGTATACTTAATGAAAGTACTAATTCTTTCATAGGCCGCCCATTCTTAGTATTTGACGTTCAGGTAACAACAGGTAACTTTATTTGGAGTGGAAGCAGAGAGATAACACCAGATGCCAATTGTAGATCCTCTCACACCTGTGGTCACTGCAGCATCTGACTCCACTTTGTCCAAAAGGGATCTATTCCATTCAATTACACATGATCTAGATTAGACTGACAACAAGATACTGCACGGGACATAGCAGAGTTGGTGAAGTTGAGTGGTGATGAGTTTGCTATTTGGATGAATAAAGCAAGTAAAAAGTGTGTTAGATAAAAATTCATTTCAATTCGCTAATCGGGCTAATATGAATCAGGTGAATCGAGTTCTGCTTTTGGAAACTGGGTTAAGAAGGGGTGCACCGTTCCTGGAGGTACTGCAATACCAGGTCAATGCGTGGAGTGGACAGAGCAAGCTCTTTTTCCATCTCCCTGTTCTAAAAATCCATTTAATATATGGTCCCCAGATAGGGGACGTATCAGATATTAAACTGATAAGAACAGATGAGATTACATCCGCAAATTTCAGAAAACGGTCATCGGCCACCACACAAAAGCGCAGTGCCGCAGGTGATCGCCTCCCGAGCCCAGGAACCACCAGCCATAAGGGGACGTAAGCACCAAAAGGCGCAACAATCCCCGAGGCCGGCGGTTGTGCAAGCCCGGGCCCCTCCCAGCCAAGACCAAGGCAAACCCAATGAAGGGACTACACTTAATCTTAGCCAAAAGGCCGAGAAGCGATAACCAGAATTGGTTTGGGCCTCGAGTGGCACCCTGGCCTATGCCGGACACATCTTAGGGAGAGAGAGCGAGAGGGAGACAAACCCACGCCTACACAAGACATTTTGTCACCCAAGCCAACCCTTGAAAAGGCTGCTTTGCAGAGCAAAAACAAGAAGAATGGTGCGTTTTGCAGCCGCCGCCCACTGCAATGAATCTGAATAACTCCTCCTTTAGGGCGCAAGCAACTCCCCTCCCCCTTGCAGTCTTTCCAATTCACGATACAAAAAGACGGACAGGACAGGTTGCCTGACTTTCCGTCACTGCCACCCTTTGCCATCCTTACCCGTAGAAAGCCCTTTCATCATCCCCAAACCCTAATCTTTTCCCTTTCCTTCCCAGCCCCCAAACCCTGCCCTCTGTACCTTTCTCACCACCCGCTTCCCTTCTCCTGTCATCCCCCTACCACCCGGGAAAAAAAGAGATTGCCCCCTCCTTCCACTAGCCCACCCTCCCACCCAAAGAACAACTTCTTCTGCGCAGCTTGTTTTCTAGGCAGCAGCGCTATTGTGATGTCATCGGGGGGCATTGTGACAAGCCGCCAGTGTTCCGTCTCTTCATGTTGTGCACTGTTCAAACCGAAAATACATCAACAGGCAGGCTACAGAAAAGCTTACTAACAAAGGTTAGAGAGGGGCTTTCTCAGAGGGCTTTTTACAGTTTGTCTATTCCCAATTAGCCGGTTTAGTATACTTAATGAAAGTACTAATTCTTTCATAGGCCGCCCATTCTTAGTATTTGACGTTCAGGTAACAACAGGTAACTTTATTTGGAGTGGAAGCAGAGAGATAACACCAGATGCCAATTGTAGATCCTCTCACACCTGTGGTCACTGCAGCATCTGACTCCACTTTGTCCAAAAGGGATCTATTCCATTCAATTACACATGATCTAGATTAGACTGACAACAAGATACTGCACGGGACATAGCAGAGTTGGTGAAGTTGAGTGGTGATGAGTTTGCTATTTGGATGAATAAAGCAAGTAAAAAGTGTGTTAGATAAAAATTCATTTCAATTCGCTAATCGGGCTAATATGAATCAGGTGAATCGAGTTCTGCTTTTGGAAACTGGGTTAAGAAGGGGTGCACCGTTCCTGGAGGTACTGCAATACCAGGTCAATGCGTGGAGTGGACAGAGCAAGCTCTTTTTCCATCTCCCTGTTCTAAAAATCCATTTAATATATGGTCCCCAGATAGGGGACGTATCAGATATTAAACTGATAAGAACAGATACTACACTTGATCTTAGCCAAAAGGCCGAGAAGCGATAACCAGAATTGGTTTGGGCCTCGAGTGGCACCCTGGCCTATGCCGGACACATCTTAGGGAGAGAGAGCGAGAGGGAGACAAACCCACGCCTACACAAGACATTTTGTCACCCAAGCCAACCCTTGAAAAGGCTGCTTTGCAGAGCAAAAACAAGAAGAATGGTGCGTTTTGCAGCCGCCGCCCACTGCAATGAATCTGAATAACTCCTCCTTTAGGGCGCAAGCAACTCCCCTCCCCCTTGCAGTCTTTCCAATTCACGATACAAAAAGACGGACAGGACAGGTTGCCTGACTTTCCGTCACTGCCACCCTTTGCCATCCTTACCCGTAGAAAGCCCTTTCATCATCCCCAAACCCTAATCTTTTCCCTTTCCTTCCCAGCCCCCAAACCCTGCCCTCTGTACCTTTCTCACCACCCGCTTCCCTTCTCCTGTCATCCCCCTACCACCCGGGAAAAAAAGAGATTGCCCCCTCCTTCCACTAGCCCACCCTCCCACCCAAAGAACAACTTCTTCTGCGCAGCTTGTTTTCTAGGCAGCAGCGCTATTGTGATGTCATCGGGGGGCATTGTGACAAGCCGCCAGTGTTCCGTCTCTTCATGTTGTGCACTGTTCAAACCGAAAATACATCAACAGGCAGGCTACAGAAAAGCTTACTAACAAAGGTTAGAGAGGGGCTTTCTCAGAGGGCTTTTTACAGTTTGTCTATTCCCAATTAGCCGGTTTAGTATACTTAATGAAAGTACTAATTCTTTCATAGGCCGCCCATTCTTAGTATTTGACGTTCAGGTAACAACAGGTAACTTTATTTGGAGTGGAAGCAGAGAGATAACACCAGATGCCAATTGTAGATCCTCTCACACCTGTGGTCACTGCAGCATCTGACTCCACTTTGTCCAAAAGGGATCTATTCCATTCAATTACACATGATCTAGATTAGACTGACAACAAGATACTGCACGGGACATAGCAGAGTTGGTGAAGTTGAGTGGTGATGAGTTTGCTATTTGGATGAATAAAGCAAGTAAAAAGTGTGTTAGATAAAAATTCATTTCAATTCGCTAATCGGGCTAATATGAATCAGGTGAATCGAGTTCTGCTTTTGGAAACTGGGTTAAGAAGGGGTGCACCGTTCCTGGAGGTACTGCAATACCAGGTCAATGCGTGGAGTGGACAGAGCAAGCTCTTTTTCCATCTCCCTGTTCTAAAAATCCATTTAATATATGGTCCCCAGATAGGGGACGTATCAGATATTAAACTGATAAGAACAGATTTTTTGATTTAATGAAGCTTTCCAAAGCACCACAAAAAATGCATGACCGAAGTCACACCAAAAACAGTGCAAAGGCTAGGATTCGTGTGGACCCCACCGTGAGGAGAGGGTCCCCAAAAATCAACCCCATCCCTCCGAGCCAGAAGGCCACAGCAAGGGTCAGGGATCTTCGGTGCTCCCCCAAGCCGAAGCCTGGTTGAGCCTTGTCGTTGCTCCCAGCGTCCACCCAGGCATCTTACCCAAGTGGAGTAGAGAGCTACTAGTTGTTGGTTTTGCAGCCGAAACTGCCCGGACCGTCAACCGGTGTTGGTTTCTCAGCCCAAGGCTAACCGGACCTCCAACCGGGTGTTGGTTTCTCAGCCGAAGCTGACCCAGACCTCCAACCGGGTGTTGGTTTCTCAGCCGAAGCTGACCCAGACCTCCAACCGGGTGTTAGTTTCTCAGCCCAAAGCTGACCAGACCTCCGACCGGGATTATAAAAATTTCCCTTCCTAGCCAGAAGGCCGGGATAGGGTAATATGCTCAAAAAGTATGAAAAGGCAAGGTACGGTGTGCTACAGAGCCCAAGGCTTGCCGGGGTCCCAAGCCAGCAAGCTCAGACTCACTCCAGGGTCGTCAGTCCTGGGGCACGTTGTACCATAGCCCCCCACCCTTACTCAGTCTAATAGCCTCGATCCTGGTAGGGCCATGTTTTCCTCTAGATGAATATACTATCCACCCAGAGTACTAGCAAGCGCAACCTTCCAGTGTGCATTGTATCATTGTACTAAGGTGGCCTGGAGCTTAAACCACCTCTTCGAACAACACTACACTTGATCTTAGCCAAAAGGCCGAGAAGCGATAACCAGAATTGGTTTGGGCCTCGAGTGGCACCCTGGCCTATGCCGGACACATCTTAGGGAGAGAGAGCGAGAGGGAGACAAACCCACGCCTACACAAGACATTTTGTCACCCAAGCCAACCCTTGAAAAGGCTGCTTTGCAGAGCAAAAACAAGAAGAATGGTGCGTTTTGCAGCCGCCGCCCACTGCAATGAATCTGAATAACTCCTCCTTTAGGGCGCAAGCAACTCCCCTCCCCCTTGCAGTCTTTCCAATTCACGATACAAAAAGACGGACAGGACAGGTTGCCTGACTTTCCGTCACTGCCACCCTTTGCCATCCTTACCCGTAGAAAGCCCTTTCATCATCCCCAAACCCTAATCTTTTCCCTTTCCTTCCCAGCCCCCAAACCCTGCCCTCTGTACCTTTCTCACCACCCGCTTCCCTTCTCCTGTCATCCCCCTACCACCCGGGAAAAAAAGAGATTGCCCCCTCCTTCCACTAGCCCACCCTCCCACCCAAAGAACAACTTCTTCTGCGCAGCTTGTTTTCTAGGCAGCAGCGCTATTGTGATGTCATCGGGGGGCATTGTGACAAGCCGCCAGTGTTCCGTCTCTTCATGTTGTGCACTGTTCAAACCGAAAATACATCAACAGGCAGGCTACAGAAAAGCTTACTAACAAAGGTTAGAGAGGGGCTTTCTCAGAGGGCTTTTTACAGTTTGTCTATTCCCAATTAGCCGGTTTAGTATACTTAATGAAAGTACTAATTCTTTCATAGGCCGCCCATTCTTAGTATTTGACGTTCAGGTAACAACAGGTAACTTTATTTGGAGTGGAAGCAGAGAGATAACACCAGATGCCAATTGTAGATCCTCTCACACCTGTGGTCACTGCAGCATCTGACTCCACTTTGTCCAAAAGGGATCTATTCCATTCAATTACACATGATCTAGATTAGACTGACAACAAGATACTGCACGGGACATAGCAGAGTTGGTGAAGTTGAGTGGTGATGAGTTTGCTATTTGGATGAATAAAGCAAGTAAAAAGTGTGTTAGATAAAAATTCATTTCAATTCGCTAATCGGGCTAATATGAATCAGGTGAATCGAGTTCTGCTTTTGGAAACTGGGTTAAGAAGGGGTGCACCGTTCCTGGAGGTACTGCAATACCAGGTCAATGCGTGGAGTGGACAGAGCAAGCTCTTTTTCCATCTCCCTGTTCTAAAAATCCATTTAATATATGGTCCCCAGATAGGGGACGTATCAGATATTAAACTGATAAGAACAGATACTACACTTGATCTTAGCCAAAAGGCCGAGAAGCGATAACCAGAATTGGTTTGGGCCTCGAGTGGCACCCTGGCCTATGCCGGACACATCTTAGGGAGAGAGAGCGAGAGGGAGACAAACCCACGCCTACACAAGACATTTTGTCACCCAAGCCAACCCTTGAAAAGGCTGCTTTGCAGAGCAAAAACAAGAAGAATGGTGCGTTTTGCAGCCGCCGCCCACTGCAATGAATCTGAATAACTCCTCCTTTAGGGCGCAAGCAACTCCCCTCCCCCTTGCAGTCTTTCCAATTCACGATACAAAAAGACGGACAGGACAGGTTGCCTGACTTTCCGTCACTGCCACCCTTTGCCATCCTTACCCGTAGAAAGCCCTTTCATCATCCCCAAACCCTAATCTTTTCCCTTTCCTTCCCAGCCCCCAAACCCTGCCCTCTGTACCTTTCTCACCACCCGCTTCCCTTCTCCTGTCATCCCCCTACCACCCGGGAAAAAAAGAGATTGCCCCCTCCTTCCACTAGCCCACCCTCCCACCCAAAGAACAACTTCTTCTGCGCAGCTTGTTTTCTAGGCAGCAGCGCTATTGTGATGTCATCGGGGGGCATTGTGACAAGCCGCCAGTGTTCCGTCTCTTCATGTTGTGCACTGTTCAAACCGAAAATACATCAACAGGCAGGCTACAGAAAAGCTTACTAACAAAGGTTAGAGAGGGGCTTTCTCAGAGGGCTTTTTACAGTTTGTCTATTCCCAATTAGCCGGTTTAGTATACTTAATGAAAGTACTAATTCTTTCATAGGCCGCCCATTCTTAGTATTTGACGTTCAGGTAACAACAGGTAACTTTATTTGGAGTGGAAGCAGAGAGATAACACCAGATGCCAATTGTAGATCCTCTCACACCTGTGGTCACTGCAGCATCTGACTCCACTTTGTCCAAAAGGGATCTATTCCATTCAATTACACATGATCTAGATTAGACTGACAACAAGATACTGCACGGGACATAGCAGAGTTGGTGAAGTTGAGTGGTGATGAGTTTGCTATTTGGATGAATAAAGCAAGTAAAAAGTGTGTTAGATAAAAATTCATTTCAATTCGCTAATCGGGCTAATATGAATCAGGTGAATCGAGTTCTGCTTTTGGAAACTGGGTTAAGAAGGGGTGCACCGTTCCTGGAGGTACTGCAATACCAGGTCAATGCGTGGAGTGGACAGAGCAAGCTCTTTTTCCATCTCCCTGTTCTAAAAATCCATTTAATATATGGTCCCCAGATAGGGGACGTATCAGATATTAAACTGATAAGAACAGATACTACACTTGATCTTAGCCAAAAGGCCGAGAAGCGATAACCAGAATTGGTTTGGGCCTCGAGTGGCACCCTGGCCTATGCCGGACACATCTTAGGGAGAGAGAGCGAGAGGGAGACAAACCCACGCCTACACAAGACATTTTGTCACCCAAGCCAACCCTTGAAAAGGCTGCTTTGCAGAGCAAAAACAAGAAGAATGGTGCGTTTTGCAGCCGCCGCCCACTGCAATGAATCTGAATAACTCCTCCTTTAGGGCGCAAGCAACTCCCCTCCCCCTTGCAGTCTTTCCAATTCACGATACAAAAAGACGGACAGGACAGGTTGCCTGACTTTCCGTCACTGCCACCCTTTGCCATCCTTACCCGTAGAAAGCCCTTTCATCATCCCCAAACCCTAATCTTTTCCCTTTCCTTCCCAGCCCCCAAACCCTGCCCTCTGTACCTTTCTCACCACCCGCTTCCCTTCTCCTGTCATCCCCCTACCACCCGGGAAAAAAAGAGATTGCCCCCTCCTTCCACTAGCCCACCCTCCCACCCAAAGAACAACTTCTTCTGCGCAGCTTGTTTTCTAGGCAGCAGCGCTATTGTGATGTCATCGGGGGGCATTGTGACAAGCCGCCAGTGTTCCGTCTCTTCATGTTGTGCACTGTTCAAACCGAAAATACATCAACAGGCAGGCTACAGAAAAGCTTACTAACAAAGGTTAGAGAGGGGCTTTCTCAGAGGGCTTTTTACAGTTTGTCTATTCCCAATTAGCCGGTTTAGTATACTTAATGAAAGTACTAATTCTTTCATAGGCCGCCCATTCTTAGTATTTGACGTTCAGGTAACAACAGGTAACTTTATTTGGAGTGGAAGCAGAGAGATAACACCAGATGCCAATTGTAGATCCTCTCACACCTGTGGTCACTGCAGCATCTGACTCCACTTTGTCCAAAAGGGATCTATTCCATTCAATTACACATGATCTAGATTAGACTGACAACAAGATACTGCACGGGACATAGCAGAGTTGGTGAAGTTGAGTGGTGATGAGTTTGCTATTTGGATGAATAAAGCAAGTAAAAAGTGTGTTAGATAAAAATTAATTTCAATTCGCTAATCGGGCTAATATGAATCAGGTGAATCGAGTTCTGCTTTTGGAAACTGGGTTAAGAAGGGGTGCACCGTTCCTGGAGGTACTGCAATACCAGGTCAATGCGTGGAGTGGACAGAGCAAGCTCTTTTTCCATCTCCCTGTTCTAAAAATCCATTTAATATATGGTCCCCAGATAGGGGACGTATCAGATATTAAACTGATAAGAACAGATACTACACTTGATCTTAGCCAAAAGGCCGAGAAGCGATAACCAGAATTGGTTTGGGCCTCGAGTGGCACCCTGGCCTATGCCGGACACATCTTAGGGAGAGAGAGCGAGAGGGAGACAAACCCACGCCTACACAAGACATTTTGTCACCCAAGCCAACCCTTGAAAAGGCTGCTTTGCAGAGCAAAAACAAGAAGAATGGTGCGTTTTGCAGCCGCCGCCCACTGCAATGAATCTGAATAACTCCTCCTTTAGGGCGCAAGCAACTCCCCTCCCCCTTGCAGTCTTTCCAATTCACGATACAAAAAGACGGACAGGACAGGTTGCCTGACTTTCCGTCACTGCCACCCTTTGCCATCCTTACCCGTAGAAAGCCCTTTCATCATCCCCAAACCCTAATCTTTTCCCTTTCCTTCCCAGCCCCCAAACCCTGCCCTCTGTACCTTTCTCACCACCCGCTTCCCTTCTCCTGTCATCCCCCTACCACCCGGGAAAAAAAGAGATTGCCCCCTCCTTCCACTAGCCCACCCTCCCACCCAAAGAACAACTTCTTCTGCGCAGCTTGTTTTCTAGGCAGCAGCGCTATTGTGATGTCATCGGGGGGCATTGTGACAAGCCGCCAGTGTTCCGTCTCTTCATGTTGTGCACTGTTCAAACCGAAAATACATCAACAGGCAGGCTACAGAAAAGCTTACTAACAAAGGTTAGAGAGGGGCTTTCTCAGAGGGCTTTTTACAGTTTGTCTATTCCCAATTAGCCGGTTTAGTATACTTAATGAAAGTACTAATTCTTTCATAGGCCGCCCATTCTTAGTATTTGACGTTCAGGTAACAACAGGTAACTTTATTTGGAGTGGAAGCAGAGAGATAACACCAGATGCCAATTGTAGATCCTCTCACACCTGTGGTCACTGCAGCATCTGACTCCACTTTGTCCAAAAGGGATCTATTCCATTCAATTACACATGATCTAGATTAGACTGACAACAAGATACTGCACGGGACATAGCAGAGTTGGTGAAGTTGAGTGGTGATGAGTTTGCTATTTGGATGAATAAAGCAAGTAAAAAGTGTGTTAGATAAAAATTCATTTCAATTCGCTAATCGGGCTAATATGAATCAGGTGAATCGAGTTCTGCTTTTGGAAACTGGGTTAAGAAGGGGTGCACCGTTCCTGGAGGTACTGCAATACCAGGTCAATGCGTGGAGTGGACAGAGCAAGCTCTTTTTCCATCTCCCTGTTCTAAAAATCCATTTAATATATGGTCCCCAGATAGGGGACGTATCAGATATTAAACTGATAAGAACAGATTTTTTTTTTTTTTTTTTTTTTTTTTTTTTTTTTTTGAGATTTCATCCGCAAATTTTCAGAAACGGTCATCGGCCACCACACAAAAGCGCAGTGCCGCAGGTGATCGCCTCCCGAGCCCAGGAACCACCAGCCAAAAGGGGACGTAAGCACCAAAAGGCGCAACAATCCCCAAGGCCGGCGGTTGTGCAAGCCCGGGCCCCTCCCAGCCAAGACCAAGGCAAACCCAATGAAGGGACTACACTTGATCTTAGCCAAAAGGCCGAGAAGCGATAACCAGAATTGGTTTGGGCCTCGAGTGGCACCCTGGCCTATGCCGGACACATCTTAGGGAGAGAGAGCGAGAGGGAGACAAACCCACGCCTACACAAGACATTTTGTCACCCAAGCCAACCCTTGAAAAGGCTGCTTTGCAGAGCAAAAACAAGAAGAATGGTGCGTTTTGCAGCCGCCGCCCACTGCAATGAATCTGAATAACTCCTCCTTTAGGGCGCAAGCAACTCCCCTCCCCCTTGCAGTCTTTCCAATTCACGATACAAAAAGACGGACAGGACAGGTTGCCTGACTTTCCGTCACTGCCACCCTTTGCCATCCTTACCCGTAGAAAGCCCTTTCATCATCCCCAAACCCTAATCTTTTCCCTTTCCTTCCCAGCCCCCAAACCCTGCCCTCTGTACCTTTCTCACCACCCGCTTCCCTTCTCCTGTCATCCCCCTACCACCCGGGAAAAAAAGAGATTGCCCCCTCCTTCCACTAGCCCACCCTCCCACCCAAAGAACAACTTCTTCTGCGCAGCTTGTTTTCTAGGCAGCAGCGCTATTGTGATGTCATCGGGGGGCATTGTGACAAGCCGCCAGTGTTCCGTCTCTTCATGTTGTGCACTGTTCAAACCGAAAATACATCAACAGGCAGGCTACAGAAAAGCTTACTAACAAAGGTTAGAGAGGGGCTTTCTCAGAGGGCTTTTTACAGTTTGTCTATTCCCAATTAGCCGGTTTAGTATACTTAATGAAAGTACTAATTCTTTCATAGGCCGCCCATTCTTAGTATTTGACGTTCAGGTAACAACAGGTAACTTTATTTGGAGTGGAAGCAGAGAGATAACACCAGATGCCAATTGTAGATCCTCTCACACCTGTGGTCACTGCAGCATCTGACTCCACTTTGTCCAAAAGGGATCTATTCCATTCAATTACACATGATCTAGATTAGACTGACAACAAGATACTGCACGGGACATAGCAGAGTTGGTGAAGTTGAGTGGTGATGAGTTTGCTATTTGGATGAATAAAGCAAGTAAAAAGTGTGTTAGATAAAAATTCATTTCAATTCGCTAATCGGGCTAATATGAATCAGGTGAATCGAGTTCTGCTTTTGGAAACTGGGTTAAGAAGGGGTGCACCGTTCCTGGAGGTACTGCAATACCAGGTCAATGCGTGGAGTGGACAGAGCAAGCTCTTTTTCCATCTCCCTGTTCTAAAAATCCATTTAATATATGGTCCCCAGATAGGGGACGTATCAGATATTAAACTGATAAGAACAGATACTACACTTGATCTTAGCCAAAAGGCCGAGAAGCGATAACCAGAATTGGTTTGGGCCTCGAGTGGCACCCTGGCCTATGCCGGACACATCTTAGGGAGAGAGAGCGAGAGGGAGACAAACCCACGCCTACACAAGACATTTTGTCACCCAAGCCAACCCTTGAAAAGGCTGCTTTGCAGAGCAAAAACAAGAAGAATGGTGCGTTTTGCAGCCGCCGCCCACTGCAATGAATCTGAATAACTCCTCCTTTAGGGCGCAAGCAACTCCCCTCCCCCTTGCAGTCTTTCCAATTCACGATACAAAAAGACGGACAGGACAGGTTGCCTGACTTTCCGTCACTGCCACCCTTTGCCATCCTTACCCGTAGAAAGCCCTTTCATCATCCCCAAACCCTAATCTTTTCCCTTTCCTTCCCAGCCCCCAAACCCTGCCCTCTGTACCTTTCTCACCACCCGCTTCCCTTCTCCTGTCATCCCCCTACCACCCGGGAAAAAAAGAGATTGCCCCCTCCTTCCACTAGCCCACCCTCCCACCCAAAGAACAACTTCTTCTGCGCAGCTTGTTTTCTAGGCAGCAGCGCTATTGTGATGTCATCGGGGGGCATTGTGACAAGCCGCCAGTGTTCCGTCTCTTCATGTTGTGCACTGTTCAAACCGAAAATACATCAACAGGCAGGCTACAGAAAAGCTTACTAACAAAGGTTAGAGAGGGGCTTTCTCAGAGGGCTTTTTACAGTTTGTCTATTCCCAATTAGCCGGTTTAGTATACTTAATGAAAGTACTAATTCTTTCATAGGCCGCCCATTCTTAGTATTTGACGTTCAGGTAACAACAGGTAACTTTATTTGGAGTGGAAGCAGAGAGATAACACCAGATGCCAATTGTAGATCCTCTCACACCTGTGGTCACTGCAGCATCTGACTCCACTTTGTCCAAAAGGGATCTATTCCATTCAATTACACATGATCTAGATTAGACTGACAACAAGATACTGCACGGGACATAGCAGAGTTGGTGAAGTTGAGTGGTGATGAGTTTGCTATTTGGATGAATAAAGCAAGTAAAAAGTGTGTTAGATAAAAATTCATTTCAATTCGCTAATCGGGCTAATATGAATCAGGTGAATCGAGTTCTGCTTTTGGAAACTGGGTTAAGAAGGGGTGCACCGTTCCTGGAGGTACTGCAATACCAGGTCAATGCGTGGAGTGGACAGAGCAAGCTCTTTTTCCATCTCCCTGTTCTAAAAATCCATTTAATATATGGTCCCCAGATAGGGGACGTATCAGATATTAAACTGATAAGAACAGATACTACACTTGATCTTAGCCAAAAGGCCGAGAAGCGATAACCAGAATTGGTTTGGGCCTCGAGTGGCACCCTGGCCTATGCCGGACACATCTTAGGGAGAGAGAGCGAGAGGGAGACAAACCCACGCCTACACAAGACATTTTGTCACCCAAGCCAACCCTTGAAAAGGCTGCTTTGCAGAGCAAAAACAAGAAGAATGGTGCGTTTTGCAGCCGCCGCCCACTGCAATGAATCTGAATAACTCCTCCTTTAGGGCGCAAGCAACTCCCCTCCCCCTTGCAGTCTTTCCAATTCACGATACAAAAAGACGGACAGGACAGGTTGCCTGACTTTCCGTCACTGCCACCCTTTGCCATCCTTACCCGTAGAAAGCCCTTTCATCATCCCCAAACCCTAATCTTTTCCCTTTCCTTCCCAGCCCCCAAACCCTGCCCTCTGTACCTTTCTCACCACCCGCTTCCCTTCTCCTGTCATCCCCCTACCACCCGGGAAAAAAAGAGATTGCCCCCTCCTTCCACTAGCCCACCCTCCCACCCAAAGAACAACTTCTTCTGCGCAGCTTGTTTTCTAGGCAGCAGCGCTATTGTGATGTCATCGGGGGGCATTGTGACAAGCCGCCAGTGTTCCGTCTCTTCATGTTGTGCACTGTTCAAACCGAAAATACATCAACAGGCAGGCTACAGAAAAGCTTACTAACAAAGGTTAGAGAGGGGCTTTCTCAGAGGGCTTTTTACAGTTTGTCTATTCCCAATTAGCCGGTTTAGTATACTTAATGAAAGTACTAATTCTTTCATAGGCCGCCCATTCTTAGTATTTGACGTTCAGGTAACAACAGGTAACTTTATTTGGAGTGGAAGCAGAGAGATAACACCAGATGCCAATTGTAGATCCTCTCACACCTGTGGTCACTGCAGCATCTGACTCCACTTTGTCCAAAAGGGATCTATTCCATTCAATTACACATGATCTAGATTAGACTGACAACAAGATACTGCACGGGACATAGCAGAGTTGGTGAAGTTGAGTGGTGATGAGTTTGCTATTTGGATGAATAAAGCAAGTAAAAAGTGTGTTAGATAAAAATTCATTTCAATTCGCTAATCGGGCTAATATGAATCAGGTGAATCGAGTTCTGCTTTTGGAAACTGGGTTAAGAAGGGGTGCACCGTTCCTGGAGGTACTGCAATACCAGGTCAATGCGTGGAGTGGACAGAGCAAGCTCTTTTTCCATCTCCCTGTTCTAAAAATCCATTTAATATATGGTCCCCAGATAGGGGACGTATCAGATATTAAACTGATAAGAACAGATACTACACTTGATCTTAGCCAAAAGGCCGAGAAGCGATAACCAGAATTGGTTTGGGCCTCGAGTGGCACCCTGGCCTATGCCGGACACATCTTAGGGAGAGAGAGCGAGAGGGAGACAAACCCACGCCTACACAAGACATTTTGTCACCCAAGCCAACCCTTGAAAAGGCTGCTTTGCAGAGCAAAAACAAGAAGAATGGTGCGTTTTGCAGCCGCCGCCCACTGCAATGAATCTGAATAACTCCTCCTTTAGGGCGCAAGCAACTCCCCTCCCCCTTGCAGTCTTTCCAATTCACGATACAAAAAGACGGACAGGACAGGTTGCCTGACTTTCCGTCACTGCCACCCTTTGCCATCCTTACCCGTAGAAAGCCCTTTCATCATCCCCAAACCCTAATCTTTTCCCTTTCCTTCCCAGCCCCCAAACCCTGCCCTCTGTACCTTTCTCACCACCCGCTTCCCTTCTCCTGTCATCCCCCTACCACCCGGGAAAAAAAGAGATTGCCCCCTCCTTCCACTAGCCCACCCTCCCACCCAAAGAACAACTTCTTCTGCGCAGCTTGTTTTCTAGGCAGCAGCGCTATTGTGATGTCATCGGGGGGCATTGTGACAAGCCGCCAGTGTTCCGTCTCTTCATGTTGTGCACTGTTCAAACCGAAAATACATCAACAGGCAGGCTACAGAAAAGCTTACTAACAAAGGTTAGAGAGGGGCTTTCTCAGAGGGCTTTTTACAGTTTGTCTATTCCCAATTAGCCGGTTTAGTATACTTAATGAAAGTACTAATTCTTTCATAGGCCGCCCATTCTTAGTATTTGACGTTCAGGTAACAACAGGTAACTTTATTTGGAGTGGAAGCAGAGAGATAACACCAGATGCCAATTGTAGATCCTCTCACACCTGTGGTCACTGCAGCATCTGACTCCACTTTGTCCAAAAGGGATCTATTCCATTCAATTACACATGATCTAGATTAGACTGACAACAAGATACTGCACGGGACATAGCAGAGTTGGTGAAGTTGAGTGGTGATGAGTTTGCTATTTGGATGAATAAAGCAAGTAAAAAGTGTGTTAGATAAAAATTCATTTCAATTCGCTAATCGGGCTAATATGAATCAGGTGAATCGAGTTCTGCTTTTGGAAACTGGGTTAAGAAGGGGTGCACCGTTCCTGGAGGTACTGCAATACCAGGTCAATGCGTGGAGTGGACAGAGCAAGCTCTTTTTCCATCTCCCTGTTCTAAAAATCCATTTAATATATGGTCCCCAGATAGGGGACGTATCAGATATTAAACTGATAAGAACAGATACTACACTTGATCTTAGCCAAAAGGCCGAGAAGCGATAACCAGAATTGGTTTGGGCCTCGAGTGGCACCCTGGCCTATGCCGGACACATCTTAGGGAGAGAGAGCGAGAGGGAGACAAACCCACGCCTACACAAGACATTTTGTCACCCAAGCCAAC
This sequence comes from Anomaloglossus baeobatrachus, assembly GCF_048569485.1. Classification (NCBI taxonomy): domain Eukaryota; kingdom Metazoa; phylum Chordata; class Amphibia; order Anura; family Aromobatidae; genus Anomaloglossus; species Anomaloglossus baeobatrachus. The sequence goes on along the minus strand of NW_027442189.1, from coordinate 104,199 downwards.
CCTTGAAAAGGCTGCTTTGCAGAGCAAAAACAAGAAGAATGGTGCGTTTTGCAGCCGCCGCCCACTGCAATGAATCTGAATAACTCCTCCTTTAGGGCGCAAGCAACTCCCCTCCCCCTTGCAGTCTTTCCAATTCACGATACAAAAAGACGGACAGGACAGGTTGCCTGACTTTCCGTCACTGCCACCCTTTGCCATCCTTACCCGTAGAAAGCCCTTTCATCATCCCCAAACCCTAATCTTTTCCCTTTCCTTCCCAGCCCCCAAACCCTGCCCTCTGTACCTTTCTCACCACCCGCTTCCCTTCTCCTGTCATCCCCCTACCACCCGGGAAAAAAAGAGATTGCCCCCTCCTTCCACTAGCCCACCCTCCCACCCAAAGAACAACTTCTTCTGCGCAGCTTGTTTTCTAGGCAGCAGCGCTATTGTGATGTCATCGGGGGGCATTGTGACAAGCCGCCAGTGTTCCGTCTCTTCATGTTGTGCACTGTTCAAACCGAAAATACATCAACAGGCAGGCTACAGAAAAGCTTACTAACAAAGGTTAGAGAGGGGCTTTCTCAGAGGGCTTTTTACAGTTTGTCTATTCCCAATTAGCCGGTTTAGTATACTTAATGAAAGTACTAATTCTTTCATAGGCCGCCCATTCTTAGTATTTGACGTTCAGGTAACAACAGGTAACTTTATTTGGAGTGGAAGCAGAGAGATAACACCAGATGCCAATTGTAGATCCTCTCACACCTGTGGTCACTGCAGCATCTGACTCCACTTTGTCCAAAAGGGATCTATTCCATTCAATTACACATGATCTAGATTAGACTGACAACAAGATACTGCACGGGACATAGCAGAGTTGGTGAAGTTGAGTGGTGATGAGTTTGCTATTTGGATGAATAAAGCAAGTAAAAAGTGTGTTAGATAAAAATTCATTTCAATTCGCTAATCGGGCTAATATGAATCAGGTGAATCGAGTTCTGCTTTTGGAAACTGGGTTAAGAAGGGGTGCACCGTTCCTGGAGGTACTGCAATACCAGGTCAATGCGTGGAGTGGACAGAGCAAGCTCTTTTTCCATCTCCCTGTTCTAAAAATCCATTTAATATATGGTCCCCAGATAGGGGACGTATCAGATATTAAACTGATAAGAACAGATACTACACTTGATCTTAGCCAAAAGGCCGAGAAGCGATAACCAGAATTGGTTTGGGCCTCGAGTGGCACCCTGGCCTATGCCGGACACATCTTAGGGAGAGAGAGCGAGAGGGAGACAAACCCACGCCTACACAAGACATTTTGTCACCCAAGCCAACCCTTGAAAAGGCTGCTTTGCAGAGCAAAAACAAGAAGAATGGTGCGTTTTGCAGCCGCCGCCCACTGCAATGAATCTGAATAACTCCTCCTTTAGGGCGCAAGCAACTCCCCTCCCCCTTGCAGTCTTTCCAATGCACGATACAAAAAGACGGACAGGACAGGTTGCCTGACTTTCCGTCACTGCCACCCTTTGCCATCCTTACCCGTAGAAAGCCCTTTCATCATCCCCAAACCCTAATCTTTTCCCTTTCCTTCCCAGCCCCCAAACCCTGCCCTCTGTACCTTTCTCACCACCCGCTTCCCTTCTCCTGTCATCCCCCTACCACCCGGGAAAAAAAGAGATTGCCCCCTCCTTCCACTAGCCCACCCTCCCACCCAAAGAACAACTTCTTCTGCGCAGCTTGTTTTCTAGGCAGCAGCGCTATTGTGATGTCATCGGGGGGCATTGTGACAAGCCGCCAGTGTTCCGTCTCTTCATGTTGTGCACTGTTCAAACCGAAAATACATCAACAGGCAGGCTACAGAAAAGCTTACTAACAAAGGTTAGAGAGGGGCTTTCTCAGAGGGCTTTTTACAGTTTGTCTATTCCCAATTAGCCGGTTTAGTATACTTAATGAAAGTACTAATTCTTTCATAGGCCGCCCATTCTTAGTATTTGACGTTCAGGTAACAACAGGTAACTTTATTTGGAGTGGAAGCAGAGAGATAACACCAGATGCCAATTGTAGATCCTCTCACACCTGTGGTCACTGCAGCATCTGACTCCACTTTGTCCAAAAGGGATCTATTCCATTCAATTACACATGATCTAGATTAGACTGACAACAAGATACTGCACGGGACATAGCAGAGTTGGTGAAGTTGAGTGGTGATGAGTTTGCTATTTGGATGAATAAAGCAAGTAAAAAGTGTGTTAGATAAAAATTCATTTCAATTCGCTAATCGGGCTAATATGAATCAGGTGAATCGAGTTCTGCTTTTGGAAACTGGGTTAAGAAGGGGTGCACCGTTCCTGGAGGTACTGCAATACCAGGTCAATGCGTGGAGTGGACAGAGCAAGCTCTTTTTCCATCTCCCTGTTCTAAAAATCCATTTAATATATGGTCCCCAGATAGGGGACGTATCAGATATTAAACTGATAAGAACAGATACTACACTTGATCTTAGCCAAAAGGCCGAGAAGCGATAACCAGAATTGGTTTGGGCCTCGAGTGGCACCCTGGCCTATGCCGGACACATCTTAGGGAGAGAGAGCGAGAGGGAGACAAACCCACGCCTACACAAGACATTTTGTCACCCAAGCCAACCCTTGAAAAGGCTGCTTTGCAGAGCAAAAACAAGAAGAATGGTGCGTTTTGCAGCCGCCGCCCACTGCAATGAATCTGAATAACTCCTCCTTTAGGGCGCAAGCAACTCCCCTCCCCCTTGCAGTCTTTCCAATTCACGATACAAAAAGACGGACAGGACAGGTTGCCTGACTTTCCGTCACTGCCACCCTTTGCCATCCTTACCCGTAGAAAGCCCTTTCATCATCCCCAAACCCTAATCTTTTCCCTTTCCTTCCCAGCCCCCAAACCCTGCCCTCTGTACCTTTCTCACCACCCGCTTCCCTTCTCCTGTCATCCCCCTACCACCCGGGAAAAAAAGAGATTGCCCCCTCCTTCCACTAGCCCACCCTCCCACCCAAAGAACAACTTCTTCTGCGCAGCTTGTTTTCTAGGCAGCAGCGCTATTGTGATGTCATCGGGGGGCATTGTGACAAGCCGCCAGTGTTCCGTCTCTTCATGTTGTGCACTGTTCAAACCGAAAATACATCAACAGGCAGGCTACAGAAAAGCTTACTAACAAAGGTTAGAGAGGGGCTTTCTCAGAGGGCTTTTTACAGTTTGTCTATTCCCAATTAGCCGGTTTAGTATACTTAATGAAAGTACTAATTCTTGCATAGGCCGCCCATTCTTAGTATTTGACGTTCAGGTAACAACAGGTAACTTTATTTGGAGTGGAAGCAGAGAGATAACACCAGATGCCAATTGTAGATCCTCTCACACCTGTGGTCACTGCAGCATCTGACTCCACTTTGTCCAAAAGGGATCTATTCCATTCAATTACACATGATCTAGATTAGACTGACAACAAGATACTGCACGGGACATAGCAGAGTTGGTGAAGTTGAGTGGTGATGAGTTTGCTATTTGGATGAATAAAGCAAGTAAAAAGTGTGTTAGATAAAAATTCATTTCAATTCGCTAATCGGGCTAATATGAATCAGGTGAATCGAGTTCTGCTTTTGGAAACTGGGTTAAGAAGGGGTGCACCGTTCCTGGAGGTACTGCAATACCAGGTCAATGCGTGGAGTGGACAGAGCAAGCTCTTTTTCCATCTCCCTGTTCTAAAAATCCATTTAATATATGGTCCCCAGATAGGGGACGTATCAGATATTAAACTGATAAGAACAGATACTACACTTGATCTTAGCCAAAAGGCCGAGAAGCGATAACCAGAATTGGTTTGGGCCTCGAGTGGCACCCTGGCCTATGCCGGACACATCTTAGGGAGAGAGAGCGAGAGGGAGACAAACCCACGCCTACACAAGACATTTTGTCACCCAAGCCAACCCTTGAAAAGGCTGCTTTGCAGAGCAAAAACAAGAAGAATGGTGCGTTTTGCAGCCGCCGCCCACTGCAATGAATCTGAATAACTCCTCCTTTAGGGCGCAAGCAACTCCCCTCCCCCTTGCAGTCTTTCCAATTCACGATACAAAAAGACGGACAGGACAGGTTGCCTGACTTTCCGTCACTGCCACCCTTTGCCATCCTTACCCATAGAAAGCCCTTTCATCATCCCCAAACCCTAATCTTTTCCCTTTCCTTCCCAGCCCCCAAACCCTGCCCTCTGTACCTTTCTCACCACCCGCTTCCCTTCTCCTGTCATCCCCCTACCACCCGGGAAAAAAAGAGATTGCCCCCTCCTTCCACTAGCCCACCCTCCCACCCAAAGAACAACTTCTTCTGCGCAGCTTGTTTTCTAGGCAGCAGCGCTATTGTGATGTCATCGGGGGGCATTGTGACAAGCCGCCAGTGTTCCGTCTCTTCATGTTGTGCACTGTTCAAACCGAAAATACATCAACAGGCAGGCTACAGAAAAGCTTACTAACAAAGGTTAGAGAGGGGCTTTCTCAGAGGGCTTTTTACAGTTTGTCTATTCCCAATTAGCCGGTTTAGTATACTTAATGAAAGTACTAATTCTTTCATAGGCCGCCCATTCTTAGTATTTGACGTTCAGGTAACAACAGGTAACTTTATTTGGAGTGGAAGCAGAGAGATAACACCAGATGCCAATTGTAGATCCTCTCACACCTGTGGTCACTGCAGCATCTGACTCCACTTTGTCCAAAAGGGATCTATTCCATTCAATTACACATGATCTAGATTAGACTGACAACAAGATACTGCACGGGACATAGCAGAGTTGGTGAAGTTGAGTGGTGATGAGTTTGCTATTTGGATGAATAAAGCAAGTAAAAAGTGTGTTAGATAAAAATTCATTTCAATTCGCTAATCGGGCTAATATGAATCAGGTGAATCGAGTTCTGCTTTTGGAAACTGGGTTAAGAAGGGGTGCACCGTTCCTGGAGGTACTGCAATACCAGGTCAATGCGTGGAGTGGACAGAGCAAGCTCTTTTTCCATCTCCCTGTTCTAAAAATCCATTTAATATATGGTCCCCAGATAGGGGACGTATCAGATATTAAACTGATAAGAACAGATACTACACTTGATCTTAGCCAAAAGGCCGAGAAGCGATAACCAGAATTGGTTTGGGCCTCGAGTGGCACCCTGGCCTATGCCGGACACATCTTAGGGAGAGAGAGCGAGAGGGAGACAAACCCACGCCTACACAAGACATTTTGTCACCCAAGCCAACCCTTGAAAAGGCTGCTTTGCAGAGCAAAAACAAGAAGAATGGTGCGTTTTGCAGCCGCCGCCCACTGCAATGAATCTGAATAACTCCTCCTTTAGGGCGCAAGCAACTCCCCTCCCCCTTGCAGTCTTTCCAATTCACGATACAAAAAGACGGACAGGACAGGTTGCCTGACTTTCCGTCACTGCCACCCTTTGCCATCCTTACCCGTAGAAAGCCCTTTCATCATCCCCAAACCCTAATCTTTTCCCTTTCCTTCCCAGCCCCCAAACCCTGCCCTCTGTACCTTTCTCACCACCCGCTTCCCTTCTCCTGTCATCCCCCTACCACCCGGGAAAAAAAGAGATTGCCCCCTCCTTCCACTAGCCCACCCTCCCACCCAAAGAACAACTTCTTCTGCGCAGCTTGTTTTCTAGGCAGCAGCGCTATTGTGATGTCATCGGGGGGCATTGTGACAAGCCGCCAGTGTTCCGTCTCTTCATGTTGTGCACTGTTCAAACCGAAAATACATCAACAGGCAGGCTACAGAAAAGCTTACTAACAAAGGTTAGAGAGGGGCTTTCTCAGAGGGCTTTTTACAGTTTGTCTATTCCCAATTAGCCGGTTTAGTATACTTAATGAAAGTACTAATTCTTTCATAGGCCGCCCATTCTTAGTATTTGACGTTCAGGTAACAACAGGTAACTTTATTTGGAGTGGAAGCAGAGAGATAACACCAGATGCCAATTGTAGATCCTCTCACACCTGTGGTCACTGCAGCATCTGACTCCACTTTGTCCAAAAGGGATCTATTCCATTCAATTACACATGATCTAGATTAGACTGACAACAAGATACTGCACGGGACATAGCAGAGTTGGTGAAGTTGAGTGGTGATGAGTTTGCTATTTGGATGAATAAAGCAAGTAAAAAGTGTGTTAGATAAAAATTCATTTCAATTCGCTAATCGGGCTAATATGAATCAGGTGAATCGAGTTCTGCTTTTGGAAACTGGGTTAAGAAGGGGTGCACCGTTCCTGGAGGTACTGCAATACCAGGTCAATGCGTGGAGTGGACAGAGCAAGCTCTTTTTCCATCTCCCTGTTCTAAAAATCCATTTAATATATGGTCCCCAGATAGGGGACGTATCAGATATTAAACTGATAAGAACAGATTTTTTTTTTTTTTTTTTTTTTTTTTTTTGAAGGATGAGTTTGAAAATAATAAAGTGACCGCCTCTCGTTGCCCAGGTAACTGTCCGTCACAAGAGGGCTATGACATCCTGCGATGCACACTCCCCCAAGGCCAGCAGTTGTGCAATACCCTGGCACCTTTCAGCAACAACCAAGGTAGTACCCTCCCAAACTACACTTGATCTTAGCCAAAAGGCCGAGAAGCGATAACCAGAATTGGTTTGGGCCTCGAGTGGCACCCTGGCCTATGCCGGACACATCTTAGGGAGAGAGAGCGAGAGGGAGACAAACCCACGCCTACACAAGACATTTTGTCACCCAAGCCAACCCTTGAAAAGGCTGCTTTGCAGAGCAAAAACAAGAAGAATGGTGCGTTTTGCAGCCGCCGCCCACTGCAATGAATCTGAATAACTCCTCCTTTAGGGCGCAAGCAACTCCCCTCCCCCTTGCAGTCTTTCCAATTCACGATACAAAAAGACGGACAGGACAGGTTGCCTGACTTTCCGTCACTGCCACCCTTTGCCATCCTTACCCGTAGAAAGCCCTTTCATCATCCCCAAACCCTAATCTTTTCCCTTTCCTTCCCAGCCCCCAAACCCTGCCCTCTGTACCTTTCTCACCACCCGCTTCCCTTCTCCTGTCATCCCCCTACCACCCGGGAAAAAAAGAGATTGCCCCCTCCTTCCACTAGCCCACCCTCCCACCCAAAGAACAACTTCTTCTGCGCAGCTTGTTTTCTAGGCAGCAGCGCTATTGTGATGTCATCGGGGGGCATTGTGACAAGCCGCCAGTGTTCCGTCTCTTCATGTTGTGCACTGTTCAAACCGAAAATACATCAACAGGCAGGCTACAGAAAAGCTTACTAACAAAGGTTAGAGAGGGGCTTTCTCAGAGGGCTTTTTACAGTTTGTCTATTCCCAATTAGCCGGTTTAGTATACTTAATGAAAGTACTAATTCTTTCATAGGCCGCCCATTCTTAGTATTTGACGTTCAGGTAACAACAGGTAACTTTATTTGGAGTGGAAGCAGAGAGATAACACCAGATGCCAATTGTAGATCCTCTCACACCTGTGGTCACTGCAGCATCTGACTCCACTTTGTCCAAAAGGGATCTATTCCATTCAATTACACATGATCTAGATTAGACTGACAACAAGATACTGCACGGGACATAGCAGAGTTGGTGAAGTTGAGTGGTGATGAGTTTGCTATTTGGATGAATAAAGCAAGTAAAAAGTGTGTTAGATAAAAATTCATTTCAATTCGCTAATCGGGCTAATATGAATCAGGTGAATCGAGTTCTGCTTTTGGAAACTGGGTTAAGAAGGGGTGCACCGTTCCTGGAGGTACTGCAATACCAGGTCAATGCGTGGAGTGGACAGAGCAAGCTCTTTTTCCATCTCCCTGTTCTAAAAATCCATTTAATATATGGTCCCCAGATAGGGGACGTATCAGATATTAAACTGATAAGAACAGATACTACACTTGATCTTAGCCAAAAGGCCGAGAAGCGATAACCAGAATTGGTTTGGGCCTCGAGTGGCACCCTGGCCTATGCCGGACACATCTTAGGGAGAGAGAGCGAGAGGGAGACAAACCCACGCCTACACAAGACATTTTGTCACCCAAGCCAACCCTTGAAAAGGCTGCTTTGCAGAGCAAAAACAAGAAGAATGGTGCGTTTTGCAGCCGCCGCCCACTGCAATGAATCTGAATAACTCCTCCTTTAGGGCGCAAGCAACTCCCCTCCCCCTTGCAGTCTTTCCAATTCACGATACAAAAAGACGGACAGGACAGGTTGCCTGACTTTCCGTCACTGCCACCCTTTGCCATCCTTACCCGTAGAAAGCCCTTTCATCATCCCCAAACCCTAATCTTTTCCCTTTCCTTCCCAGCCCCCAAACCCTGCCCTCTGTACCTTTCTCACCACCCGCTTCCCTTCTCCTGTCATCCCCCTACCACCCGGGAAAAAAAGAGATTGCCCCCTCCTTCCACTAGCCCACCCTCCCACCCAAAGAACAACTTCTTCTGCGCAGCTTGTTTTCTAGGCAGCAGCGCTATTGTGATGTCATCGGGGGGCATTGTGACAAGCCGCCAGTGTTCCGTCTCTTCATGTTGTGCACTGTTCAAACCGAAAATACATCAACAGGCAGGCTACAGAAAAGCTTACTAACAAAGGTTAGAGAGGGGCTTTCTCAGAGGGCTTTTTACAGTTTGTCTATTCCCAATTAGCCGGTTTAGTATACTTAATGAAAGTACTAATTCTTTCATAGGCCGCCCATTCTTAGTATTTGACGTTCAGGTAACAACAGGTAACTTTATTTGGAGTGGAAGCAGAGAGATAGCACCAGATGCCAATTGTAGATCCTCTCACACCTGTGGTCACTGCAGCATCTGACTCCACTTTGTCCAAAAGGGATCTATTCCATTCAATTACACATGATCTAGATTAGACTGACAACAAGATACTGCACGGGACATAGCAGAGTTGGTGAAGTTGAGTGGTGATGAGTTTGCTATTTGGATGAATAAAGCAAGTAAAAAGTGTGTTAGATAAAAATTCATTTCAATTCGCTAATCGGGCTAATATGAATCAGGTGAATCGAGTTCTGCTTTTGGAAACTGGGTTAAGAAGGGGTGCACCGTTCCTGGAGGTACTGCAATACCAGGTCAATGCGTGGAGTGGACAGAGCAAGCTCTTTTTCCATCTCCCTGTTCTAAAAATCCATTTAATATATGGTCCCCAGATAGGGGACGTATCAGATATTAAACTGATAAGAACAGATACTACACTTGATCTTAGCCAAAAGGCCGAGAAGCGATAACCAGAATTGGTTTGGGCCTCGAGTGGCACCCTGGCCTATGCCGGACACATCTTAGGGAGAGAGAGCGAGAGGGAGACAAACCCACGCCTACACAAGACATTTTGTCACACAAGCCAACCCTTGAAAAGGCTGCTTTGCAGAGCAAAAACAAGAAGAATGGTGCGTTTTGCAGCCGCCGCCCACTGCAATGAATCTGAATAACTCCTCCTTTAGGGCGCAAGCAACTCCCCTCCCCCTTGCAGTCTTTCCAATTCACGATACAAAAAGACGGACAGGACAGGTTGCCTGACTTTCCGTCACTGCCACCCTTTGCCATCCTTACCCGTAGAAAGCCCTTTCATCATCCCCAAACCCTAATCTTTTCCCTTTCCTTCCCAGCCCCCAAACCCTGCCCTCTGTACCTTTCTCACCACCCGCTTCCCTTCTCCTGTCATCCCCCTACCACCCGGGAAAAAAAGAGATTGCCCCCTCCTTCCACTAGCCCACCCTCCCACCCAAAGAACAACTTCTTCTGCGCAGCTTGTTTTCTAGGCAGCAGCGCTATTGTGATGTCATCGGGGGGCATTGTGACAAGCCGCCAGTGTTCCGTCTCTTCATGTTGTGCACTGTTCAAACCGAAAATACATCAACAGGCAGGCTACAGAAAAGCTTACTAACAAAGGTTAGAGAGGGGCTTTCTCAGAGGGCTTTTTACAGTTTGTCTATTCCCAATTAGCCGGTTTAGTATACTTAATGAAAGTACTAATTCTTTCATAGGCCGCCCATTCTTAGTATTTGACGTTCAGGTAACAACAGGTAACTTTATTTGGAGTGGAAGCAGAGAGATAACACCAGATGCCAATTGTAGATCCTCTCACACCTGTGGTCACTGCAGCATCTGACTCCACTTTGTCCAAAAGGGATCTATTCCATTCAATTACACATGATCTAGATTAGACTGACAACAAGATACTGCACGGGACATAGCAGAGTTGGTGAAGTTGAGTGGTGATGAGTTTGCTATTTGGATGAATAAAGCAAGTAAAAAGTGTGTTAGATAAAAATTCATTTCAATTCGCTAATCGGGCTAATATGAATCAGGTGAATCGAGTTCTGCTTTTGGAAACTGGGTTAAGAAGGGGTGCACCGTTCCTGGAGGTACTGCAATACCAGGTCAATGCGTGGAGTGGACAGAGCAAGCTCTTTTTCCATCTCCCTGTTCTAAAAATCCATTTAATATATGGTCCCCAGATAGGGGACGTATCAGATATTAAACTGATAAGAACAGATACTACACTTGATCTTAGCCAAAAGGCCGAGAAGCGATAACCAGAATTGGTTTGGGCCTCGAGTGGCACCCTGGCCTATGCCGGACACATCTTAGGGAGAGAGAGCGAGAGGGAGACAAACCCACGCCTACACAAGACATTTTGTCACCCAAGCCAACCCTTGAAAAGGCTGCTTTGCAGAGCAAAAACAAGAAGAATGGTGCGTTTTGCAGCCGCCGCCCACTGCAATGAATCTGAATAACTCCTCCTTTAGGGCGCAAGCAACTCCCCTCCCCCTTGCAGTCTTTCCAATTCACGATACAAAAAGACGGACAGGACAGGTTGCCTGACTTTCCGTCACTGCCACCCTTTGCCATCCTTACCCGTAGAAAGCCCTTTCATCATCCCCAAACCCTAATCTTTTCCCTTTCCTTCCCAGCCCCCAAACCCTGCCCTCTGTACCTTTCTCACCACCCGCTTCCCTTCTCCTGTCATCCCCCTACCACCTGGGAAAAAAAGAGATTGCCCCCTCCTTCCACTAGCCCACCCTCCCACCCAAAGAACAACTTCTTCTGCGCAGCTTGTTTTCTAGGCAGCAGCGCTATTGTGATGTCATCGGGGGGCATTGTGACAAGCCGCCAGTGTTCCGTCTCTTCATGTTGTGCACTGTTCAAACCGAAAATACATCAACAGGCAGGCTACAGAAAAGCTTACTAACAAAGGTTAGAGAGGGGCTTTCTCAGAGGGCTTTTTACAGTTTGTCTATTCCCAATTAGCCGGTTTAGTATACTTAATGAAAGTACTAATTCTTTCATAGGCCGCCCATTCTTAGTATTTGACGTTCAGGTAACAACAGGTAACTTTATTTGGAGTGGAAGCAGAGAGATAACACCAGATGCCAATTGTAGATCCTCTCACACCTGTGGTCACTGCAGCATCTGACTCCACTTTGTCCAAAAGGGATCTATTCCATTCAATTACACATGATCTAGATTAGACTGACAACAAGATACTGCACGGGACATAGCAGAGTTGGTGAAGTTGAGTGGTGATGAGTTTGCTATTTGGATGAATAAAGCAAGTAAAAAGTGTGTTAGATAAAAATTCATTTCAATTCGCTAATCGGGCTAATATGAATCAGGTGAATCGAGTTCTGCTTTTGGAAACTGGGTTAAGAAGGGGTGCACCGTTCCTGGAGGTACTGCAATACCAGGTCAATGCGTGGAGTGGACAGAGCAAGCTCTTTTTCCATCTCCCTGTTCTAAAAATCCATTTAATATATGGTCCCCAGATAGGGGACGTATCAGATATTAAACTGATAAGAACAGATACTACACTTGATCTTAGCCAAAAGGCCGAGAAGCGATAACCAGAATTGGTTTGGGCCTCGAGTGGCACCCTGGCCTATGCCGGACACATCTTAGGGAGAGAGAGCGAGAGGGAGACAAACCCACGCCTACACAAGACATTTTGTCACCCAAGCCAACCCTTGAAAAGGCTGCTTTGCAGAGCAAAAACAAGAAGAATGGTGCGTTTTGCAGCCGCCGCCCACTGCAATGAATCTGAATAACTCCTCCTTTAGGGCGCAAGCAACTCCCCTCCCCCTTGCAGTCTTTCCAATTCACGATACAAAAAGACGGACAGGACAGGTTGCCTGACTTTCCGTCACTGCCACCCTTTGCCATCCTTACCCGTAGAAAGCCCTTTCATCATCCCCAAACCCTAATCTTTTCCCTTTCCTTCCCAGCCCCCAAACCCTGCCCTCTGTACCTTTCTCACCACCCGCTTCCCTTCTCCTGTCATCCCCCTACCACCCGGGAAAAAAAGAGATTGCCCCCTCCTTCCACTAGCCCACCCTCCCACCCAAAGAACAACTTCTTCTGCGCAGCTTGTTTTCTAGGCAGCAGCGCTATTGTGATGTCATCGGGGGGCATTGTGACAAGCCGCCAGTGTTCCGTCTCTTCATGTTGTGCACTGTTCAAACCGAAAATACATCAACAGGCAGGCTACAGAAAAGCTTACTAACAAAGGTTAGAGAGGGGCTTTCTCAGAGGGCTTTTTACAGTTTGTCTATTCCCAATTAGCCGGTTTAGTATACTTAATGAAAGTACTAATTCTTTCATAGGCCGCCCATTCTTAGTATTTGACGTTCAGGTAACAACAGGTAACTTTATTTGGAGTGGAAGCAGAGAGATAACACCAGATGCCAATTGTAGATCCTCTCACACCTGTGGTCACTGCAGCATCTGACTCCACTTTGTCCAAAAGGGATCTATTCCATTCAATTACACATGATCTAGATTAGACTGACAACAAGATACTGCACGGGACATAGCAGAGTTGGTGAAGTTGAGTGGTGATGAGTTTGCTATTTGGATGAATAAAGCAAGTAAAAAGTGTGTTAGATAAAAATTCATTTCAATTCGCTAATCGGGCTAATATGAATCAGGTGAATCGAGTTCTGCTTTTGGAAACTGGGTTAAGAAGGGGTGCACCGTTCCTGGAGGTACTGCAATACCAGGTCAATGCGTGGAGTGGACAGAGCAAGCTCTTTTTCCATCTCCCTGTTCTAAAAATCCATTTAATATATGGTCCCCAGATAGGGGACGTATCAGATATTAAACTGATAAGAACAGATACTACACTTGATCTTAGCCAAAAGGCCGAGAAGCGATAACCAGAATTGGTTTGGGCCTCGAGTGGCACCCTGGCCTATGCCGGACACATCTTAGGGAGAGAGAGCGAGAGGGAGACAAACCCACGCCTACACAAGACATTTTGTCACCCAAGCCAACCCTTGAAAAGGCTGCTTTGCAGAGCAAAAACAAGAAGAATGGTGCGTTTTGCAGCCGCCGCCCACTGCAATGAATCTGAATAACTCCTCCTTTAGGGCGCAAGCAACTCCCCTCCCCCTTGCAGTCTTTCCAATTCACGATACAAAAAGACGGACAGGACAGGTTGCCTGACTTTCCGTCACTGCCACCCTTTGCCATCCTTACCCGTAGAAAGCCCTTTCATCATCCCCAAACCCTAATCTTTTCCCTTTCCTTCCCAGCCCCCAAACCCTGCCCTCTGTACCTTTCTCACCACCCGCTTCCCTTCTCCTGTCATCCCCCTACCACCCGGGAAAAAAAGAGATTGCCCCCTCCTTCCACTAGCCCACCCTCCCACCCAAAGAACAACTTCTTCTGCGCAGCTTGTTTTCTAGGCAGCAGCGCTATTGTGATGTCATCGGGGGGCATTGTGACAAGCCGCCAGTGTTCCGTCTCTTCATGTTGTGCACTGTTCAAACCGAAAATACATCAACAGGCAGGCTACAGAAAAGCTTACTAACAAAGGTTAGAGAGGGGCTTTCTCAGAGGGCTTTTTACAGTTTGTCTATTCCCAATTAGCCGGTTTAGTATACTTAATGAAAGTACTAATTCTTTCATAGGCCGCCCATTCTTAGTATTTGACGTTCAGGTAACAACAGGTAACTTTATTTGGAGTGGAAGCAGAGAGATAACACCAGATGCCAATTGTAGATCCTCTCACACCTGTGGTCACTGCAGCATCTGACTCCACTTTGTCCAAAAGGGATCTATTCCATTCAATTACACATAATCTAGATTAGACTGACAACAAGATACTGCACGGGACATAGCAGAGTTGGTGAAGTTGAGTGGTGATGAGTTTGCTATTTGGATGAATAAAGCAAGTAAAAAGTGTGTTAGATAAAAATTCATTTCAATTCGCTAATCGGGCTAATATGAATCAGGTGAATCGAGTTCTGCTTTTGGAAACTGGGTTAAGAAGGGGTGCACCGTTCCTGGAGGTACTGCAATACCAGGTCAATGCGTGGAGTGGACAGAGCAAGCTCTTTTTCCATCTCCCTGTTCTAAAAATGCATTTAATATATGGTCCCCAGATAGGGGACGTATCAGATATTAAACTGATAAGAACAGATACTACACTTGATCTTAGCCAAAAGGCCGAGAAGCGATAACCAGAATTGGTTTGGGCCTCGAGTGGCACCCTGGCCTATGCCGGACACATCTTAGGGAGAGAGAGCGAGAGGGAGACAAACCCACGCCTACACAAGACATTTTGTCACCCAAGCCAACCCTTGAAAAGGCTGCTTTGCAGAGCAAAAACAAGAAGAATGGTGCGTTTTGCAGCCGCCGCCCACTGCAATGAATCTGAATAACTCCTCCTTTAGGGCGCAAGCAACTCCCCTCCCCCTTGCAGTCTTTCCAATTCACGATACAAAAAGACGGACAGGACAGGTTGCCTGACTTTCCGTCACTGCCACCCTTTGCCATCCTTACCCGTAGAAAGCCCTTTCATCATCCCCAAACCCTAATCTTTTCCCTTTCCTTCCCAGCCCCCAAACCCTGCCCTCTGTACCTTTCTCACCACCCGCTTCCCTTCTCCTGTCATCCCCCTACCACCCGGGAAAAAAAGAGATTGCCCCCTCCTTCCACTAGCCCACCCTCCCACCCAAAGAACAACTTCTTCTGCGCAGCTTGTTTTCTAGGCAGCAGCGCTATTGTGATGTCATCGGGGGGCATTGTGACAAGCCGCCAGTGTTCCGTCTCTTCATGTTGTGCACTGTTCAAACCGAAAATACATCAACAGGCAGGCTACAGAAAAGCTTACTAACAAAGGTTAGAGAGGGGCTTTCTCAGAGGGCTTTTTACAGTTTGTCTATTCCCAATTAGCCGGTTTAGTATACTTAATGAAAGTACTAATTCTTTCATAGGCCGCCCATTCTTAGTATTTGACGTTCAGGTAACAACAGGTAACTTTATTTGGAGTGGAAGCAGAGAGATAACACCAGATGCCAATTGTAGATCCTCTCACACCTGTGGTCACTGCAGCATCTGACTCCACTTTGTCCAAAAGGGATCTATTCCATTCAATTACACATGATCTAGATTAGACTGACAACAAGATACTGCACGGGACATAGCAGAGTTGGTGAAGTTGAGTGGTGATGAGTTTGCTATTTGGATGAATAAAGCAAGTAAAAAGTGTGTTAGATAAAAATTCATTTCAATTCGCTAATCGGGCTAATATGAATCAGGTGAATCGAGTTCTGCTTTTGGAAACTGGGTTAAGAAGGGGTGCACCGTTCCTGGAGGTACTGCAATACCAGGTCAATGCGTGGAGTGGACAGAGCAAGCTCTTTTTCCATCTCCCTGTTCTAAAAATCCATTTAATATATGGTCCCCAGATAGGGGACGTATCAGATATTAAACTGATAAGAACAGATACTACACTTGATCTTAGCCAAAAGGCCGAGAAGCGATAACCAGAATTGGTTTGGGCCTCGAGTGGCACCCTGGCCTATGCCGGACACATCTTAGGGAGAGAGAGCGAGAGGGAGACAAACCCACGCCTACACAAGACATTTTGTCACCCAAGCCAACCCTTGAAAAGGCTGCTTTGCAGAGCAAAAACAAGAAGAATGGTGCGTTTTGCAGCCGCCGCCCACTGCAATGAATCTGAATAACTCCTCCTTTAGGGCGCAAGCAACTCCCCTCCCCCTTGCAGTCTTTCCAATTCACGATACAAAAAGACGGACAGGACAGGTTGCCTGACTTTCCGTCACTGCCACCCTTTGCCATCCTTACCCGTAGAAAGCCCTTTCATCATCCCCAAACCCTAATCTTTTCCCTTTCCTTCCCAGCCCCCAAACCCTGCCCTCTGTACCTTTCTCACCACCCGCTTCCCTTCTCCTGTCATCCCCCTACCACCCGGGAAAAAAAGAGATTGCCCCCTCCTTCCACTAGCCCACCCTCCCACCCAAAGAACAACTTCTTCTGCGCAGCTTGTTTTCTAGGCAGCAGCGCTATTGTGATGTCATCGGGGGGCATTGTGACAAGCCGCCAGTGTTCCGTCTCTTCATGTTGTGCACTGTTCAAACCGAAAATACATCAACAGGCAGGCTACAGAAAAGCTTACTAACAAAGGTTAGAGAGGGGCTTTCTCAGAGGGCTTTTTACAGTTTGTCTATTCCCAATTAGCCGGTTTAGTATACTTAATGAAAGTACTAATTCTTTCATAGGCCGCCCATTCTTAGTATTTGACGTTCAGGTAACAACAGGTAACTTTATTTGGAGTGGAAGCAGAGAGATAACACCAGATGCCAATTGTAGATCCTCTCACACCTGTGGTCACTGCAGCATCTGACTCCACTTTGTCCAAAAGGGATCTATTCCATTCAATTACACATGATCTAGATTAGACTGACAACAAGATACTGCACGGGACATAGCAGAGTTGGTGAAGTTGAGTGGTGATGAGTTTGCTATTTGGATGAATAAAGCAAGTAAAAAGTGTGTTAGATAAAAATTCATTTCAATTCGCTAATCGGGCTAATATGAATCAGGTGAATCGAGTTCTGCTTTTGGAAACTGGGTTAAGAAGGGGTGCACCGTTCTTGGAGGTACTGCAATACCAGGTCAATGCGTGGAGTGGACAGAGCAAGCTCTTTTTCCATCTCCCTGTTCTAAAAATCCATTTAATATATGGTCCCCAGATAGGGGACGTATCAGATATTAAACTGATAAGAACAGATACTACACTTGATCTTAGCCAAAAGGCCGAGAAGCGATAACCAGAATTGGTTTGGGCCTCGAGTGGCACCCTGGCCTATGCCGGACACATCTTAGGGAGAGAGAGCGAGAGGGAGACAAACCCACGCCTACACAAGACATTTTGTCACCCAAGCCAACCCTTGAAAAGGCTGCTTTGCAGAGCAAAAACAAGAAGAATGGTGCGTTTTGCAGCCGCCGCCCACTGCAATGAATCTGAATAACTCCTCCTTTAGGGCGCAAGCAACTCCCCTCCCCCTTGCAGTCTTTCCAATTCACGATACAAAAAGACGGACAGGACAGGTTGCCTGACTTTCCGTCACTGCCACCCTTTGCCATCCTTACCCGTAGAAAGCCCTTTCATCATCCCCAAACCCTAATCTTTTCCCTTTCCTTCCCAGCCCCCAAACCCTGCCCTCTGTACCTTTCTCACCACCCGCTTCCCTTCTCCTGTCATCCCCCTACCACCCGGGAAAAAAAGAGATTGCCCCCTCCTTCCACTAGCCCACCCTCCCACCCAAAGAACAACTTCTTCTGCGCAGCTTGTTTTCTAGGCAGCAGCGCTATTGTGATGTCATCGGGGGGCATTGTGACAAGCCGCCAGTGTTCCGTCTCTTCATGTTGTGCACTGTTCAAACCGAAAATACATCAACAGGCAGGCTACAGAAAAGCTTACTAACAAAGGTTAGAGAGGGGCTTTCTCAGAGGGCTTTTTACAGTTTGTCTATTCCCAATTAGCCGGTTTAGTATACTTAATGAAAGTACTAATTCTTTCATAGGCCGCCCATTCTTAGTATTTGACGTTCAGGTAACAACAGGTAACTTTATTTGGAGTGGAAGCAGAGAGATAACACCAGATGCCAATTGTAGATCCTCTCACACCTGTGGTCACTGCAGCATCTGACTCCACTTTGTCCAAAAGGGATCTATTCCATTCAATTACACATGATCTAGATTAGACTGACAACAAGATACTGCACGGGACATAGCAGAGTTGGTGAAGTTGAGTGGTGATGAGTTTGCTATTTGGATGAATAAAGCAAGTAAAAAGTGTGTTAGATAAAAATTCATTTCAATTCGCTAATCGGGCTAATATGAATCAGGTGAATCGAGTTCTGCTTTTGGAAACTGGGTTAAGAAGGGGTGCACCGTTCCTGGAGGTACTGCAATACCAGGTCAATGCGTGGAGTGGACAGAGCAAGCTCTTTTTCCATCTCCCTGTTCTAAAAATCCATTTAATATATGGTCCCCAGATAGGGGACGTATCAGATATTAAACTGATAAGAACAGATACTACACTTGATCTTAGCCAAAAGGCCGAGAAGCGATAACCAGAATTGGTTTGGGCCTCGAGTGGCACCCTGGCCTATGCCGGACACATCTTAGGGAGAGAGAGCGAGAGGGAGACAAACCCACGCCTACACAAGACATTTTGTCACCCAAGCCAACCCTTGAAAAGGCTGCTTTGCAGAGCAAAAACAAGAAGAATGGTGCGTTTTGCAGCCGCCGCCCACTGCAATGAATCTGAATAACTCCTCCTTTAGGGCGCAAGCAACTCCCCTCCCCCTTGCAGTCTTTCCAATTCACGATACAAAAAGACGGACAGGACAGGTTGCCTGACTTTCCGTCACTGCCACCCTTTGCCATCCTTACCCGTAGAAAGCCCTTTCATCATCCCCAAACCCTAATCTTTTCCCTTTCCTTCCCAGCCCCCAAACCCTGCCCTCTGTACCTTTCTCACCACCCGCTTCCCTTCTCCTGTCATCCCCCTACCACCCGGGAAAAAAAGAGATTGCCCCCTCCTTCCACTAGCCCACCCTCCCACCCAAAGAACAACTTCTTCTGCGCAGCTTGTTTTCTAGGCAGCAGCGCTATTGTGATGTCATCGGGGGGCATTGTGACAAGCCGCCAGTGTTCCGTCTCTTCATGTTGTGCACTGTTCAAACCGAAAATACATCAACAGGCAGGCTACAGAAAAGCTTACTAACAAAGGTTAGAGAGGGGCTTTCTCAGAGGGCTTTTTACAGTTTGTCTATTCCCAATTAGCCGGTTTAGTATACTTAATGAAAGTACTAATTCTTTCATAGGCCGCCCATTCTTAGTATTTGACGTTCAGGTAACAACAGGTAACTTTATTTGGAGTGGAAGCAGAGAGATAACACCAGATGCCAATTGTAGATCCTCTCACACCTGTGGTCACTGCAGCATCTGACTCCACTTTGTCCAAAAGGGATCTATTCCATTCAATTACACATGATCTAGATTAGACTGACAACAAGATACTGCACGGGACATAGCAGAGTTGGTGAAGTTGAGTGGTGATGAGTTTGCTATTTGGATGAATAAAGCAAGTAAAAAGTGTGTTAGATAAAAATTCATTTCAATTCGCTAATCGGGCTAATATGAATCAGGTGAATCGAGTTCTGCTTTTGGAAACTGGGTTAAGAAGGGGTGCACCGTTCCTGGAGGTACTGCAATACCAGGTCAATGCGTGGAGTGGACAGAGCAAGCTCTTTTTCCATCTCCCTGTTCTAAAAATCCATTTAATATATGGTCCCCAGATAGGGGACGTATCAGATATTAAACTGATAAGAACAGATACTACACTTGATCTTAGCCAAAAGGCCGAGAAGCGATAACCAGAATTGGTTTGGGCCTCGAGTGGCACCCTGGCCTATGCCGGACACATCTTAGGGAGAGAGAGCGAGAGGGAGACAAACCCACGCCTACACAAGACATTTTGTCACCCAAGCCAACCCTTGAAAAGGCTGCTTTGCAGAGCAAAAACAAGAAGAATGGTGCGTTTTGCAGCCGCCGCCCACTGCAATGAATCTGAATAACTCCTCCTTTAGGGCGCAAGCAACTCCCCTCCCCCTTGCAGTCTTTCCAATTCACGATACAAAAAGACGGACAGGACAGGTTGCCTGACTTTCCGTCACTGCCACCCTTTGCCATCCTTACCCGTAGAAAGCCCTTTCATCATCCCCAAACCCTAATCTTTTCCCTTTCCTTCCCAGCCCCCAAACCCTGCCCTCTGTACCTTTCTCACCACCCGCTTCCCTTCTCCTGTCATCCCCCTACCACCCGGGAAAAAAAGAGATTGCCCCCTCCTTCCACTAGCCCACCCTCCCACCCAAAGAACAACTTCTTCTGCGCAGCTTGTTTTCTAGGCAGCAGCGCTATTGTGATGTCATCGGGGGGCATTGTGACAAGCCGCCAGTGTTCCGTCTCTTCATGTTGTGCACTGTTCAAACCGAAAATACATCAACAGGCAGGCTACAGAAAAGCTTACTAACAAAGGTTAGAGAGGGGCTTTCTCAGAGGGCTTTTTACAGTTTGTCTATTCCCAATTAGCCGGTTTAGTATACTTAATGAAAGTACTAATTCTTTCATAGGCCGCCCATTCTTAGTATTTGACGTTCAGGTAACAACAGGTAACTTTATTTGGAGTGGAAGCAGAGAGATAACACCAGATGCCAATTGTAGATCCTCTCACACCTGTGGTCACTGCAGCATCTGACTCCACTTTGTCCAAAAGGGATCTATTCCATTCAATTACACATGATCTAGATTAGACTGACAACAAGATACTGCACGGGACATAGCAGAGTTGGTGAAGTTGAGTGGTGATGAGTTTGCTATTTGGATGAATAAAGCAAGTAAAAAGTGTGTTAGATAAAAATTCATTTCAATTCGCTAATCGGGCTAATATGAATCAGGTGAATCGAGTTCTGCTTTTGGAAACTGGGTTAAGAAGGGGTGCACCGTTCCTGGAGGTACTGCAATACCAGGTCAATGCGTGGAGTGGACAGAGCAAGCTCTTTTTCCATCTCCCTGTTCTAAAAATCCATTTAATATATGGTCCCCAGATAGGGGACGTATCAGATATTAAACTGATAAGAACAGATACTACACTTGATCTTAGCCAAAAGGCCGAGAAGCGATAACCAGAATTGGTTTGGGCCTCGAGTGGCACCCTGGCCTATGCCGGACACATCTTAGGGAGAGAGAGCGAGAGGGAGACAAACCCACGCCTACACAAGACATTTTGTCACCCAAGCCAACCCTTGAAAAGGCTGCTTTGCAGAGCAAAAACAAGAAGAATGGTGCGTTTTGCAGCCGCCGCCCACTGCAATGAATCTGAATAACTCCTCCTTTAGGGCGCAAGCAACTCCCCTCCCCCTTGCAGTCTTTCCAATTCACGATACAAAAAGACGGACAGGACAGGTTGCCTGACTTTCCGTCACTGCCACCCTTTGCCATCCTTACCCGTAGAAAGCCCTTTCATCATCCCCAAACCCTAATCTTTTCCCTTTCCTTCCCAGCCCCCAAACCCTGCCCTCTGTACCTTTCTCACCACCCGCTTCCCTTCTCCTGTCATCCCCCTACCACCCGGGAAAAAAAGAGATTGCCCCCTCCTTCCACTAGCCCACCCTCCCACCCAAAGAACAACTTCTTCTGCGCAGCTTGTTTTCTAGGCAGCAGCGCTATTGTGATGTCATCGGGGGGCATTGTGACAAGCCGCCAGTGTTCCGTCTCTTCATGTTGTGCACTGTTCAAACCGAAAATACATCAACAGGCAGGCTACAGAAAAGCTTACTAACAAAGGTTAGAGAGGGGCTTTCTCAGAGGGCTTTTTACAGTTTGTCTATTCCCAATTAGCCGGTTTAGTATACTTAATGAAAGTACTAATTCTTTCATAGGCCGCCCATTCTTAGTATTTGACGTTCAGGTAACAACAGGTAACTTTATTTGGAGTGGAAGCAGAGAGATAACACCAGATGCCAATTGTAGATCCTCTCACACCTGTGGTCACTGCAGCATCTGACTCCACTTTGTCCAAAAGGGATCTATTCCATTCAATTACACATGATCTAGATTAGACTGACAACAAGATACTGCACGGGACATAGCAGAGTTGGTGAAGTTGAGTGGTGATGAGTTTGCTATTTGGATGAATAAAGCAAGTAAAAAGTGTGTTAGATAAAAATTCATTTCAATTCGCTAATCGGGCTAATATGAATCAGGTGAATCGAGTTCTGCTTTTGGAAACTGGGTTAAGAAGGGGTGCACCGTTCCTGGAGGTACTGCAATACCAGGTCAATGCGTGGAGTGGACAGAGCAAGCTCTTTTTCCATCTCCCTGTTCTAAAAATCCATTTAATATATGGTCCCCAGATAGGGGACGTATCAGATATTAAACTGATAAGAACAGATACTACACTTGATCTTAGCCAAAAGGCCGAGAAGCGATAACCAGAATTGGTTTGGGCCTCGAGTGGCACCCTGGCCTATGCCGGACACATCTTAGGGAGAGAGAGCGAGAGGGAGACAAACCCACGCCTACACAAGACATTTTGTCACCCAAGCCAACCCTTGAAAAGGCTGCTTTGCAGAGCAAAAACAAGAAGAATGGTGCGTTTTGCAGCCGCCGCCCACTGCAATGAATCTGAATAACTCCTCCTTTAGGGCGCAAGCAACTCCCCTCCCCCTTGCAGTCTTTCCAATTCACGATACAAAAAGACGGACAGGACAGGTTGCCTGACTTTCCGTCACTGCCACCCTTTGCCATCCTTACCCGTAGAAAGCCCTTTCATCATCCCGAAACCCTAATCTTTTCCCTTTCCTTCCCAGCCCCCAAACCCTGCCCTCTGTACCTTTCTCACCACCCGCTTCCCTTCTCCTGTCATCCCCCTACCACCCGGGAAAAAAAGAGATTGCCCCCTCCTTCCACTAGCCCACCCTCCCACCCAAAGAACAACTTCTTCTGCGCAGCTTGTTTTCTAGGCAGCAGCGCTATTGTGATGTCATCGGGGGGCATTGTGACAAGCCGCCAGTGTTCCGTCTCTTCATGTTGTGCACTGTTCAAACCGAAAATACATCAACAGGCAGGCTACAGAAAAGCTTACTAACAAAGGTTAGAGAGGGGCTTTCTCAGAGGGCTTTTTACAGTTTGTCTATTCCCAATTAGCCGGTTTAGTATACTTAATGAAAGTACTAATTCTTTCATAGGCCGCCCATTCTTAGTATTTGACGTTCAGGTAACAACAGGTAACTTTATTTGGAGTGGAAGCAGAGAGATAACACCAGATGCCAACTGTAGATCCTCTCACACCTGTGGTCACTGCAGCATCTGACTCCACTTTGTCCAAAAGGGATCTATTCCATTCAATTACACATGATCTAGATTAGACTGACAACAAGATACTGCACGGGACATAGCAGAGTTGGTGAAGTTGAGTGGTGATGAGTTTGCTATTTGGATGAATAAAGCAAGTAAAAAGTGTGTTAGATAAAAATTCATTTCAATTCGCTAATCGGGCTAATATGAATCAGGTGAATCGAGTTCTGCTTTTGGAAACTGGGTTAAGAAGGGGTGCACCGTTCCTGGAGGTACTGCAATACCAGGTCAATGCGTGGAGTGGACAGAGCAAGCTCTTTTTCCATCTCCCTGTTCTAAAAATCCATTTAATATATGGTCCCCAGATAGGGGACGTATCAGATATTAAACTGATAAGAACAGATACTACACTTGATCTTAGCCAAAAGGCCGAGAAGCGATAACCAGAATTGGTTTGGGCCTCGAGTGGCACCCTGGCCTATGCCGGACACATCTTAGGGAGAGAGAGCGAGAGGGAGACAAACCCACGCCTACACAAGACATTTTGTCACCCAAGCCAACCCTTGAAAAGGCTGCTTTGCAGAGCAAAAACAAGAAGAATGGTGCGTTTTGCAGCCGCCGCCCACTGCAATGAATCTGAATAACTCCTCCTTTAGGGCGCAAGCAACTCCCCTCCCCCTTGCAGTCTTTCCAATTCACGATACAAAAAGACGGACAGGACAGGTTGCCTGACTTTCCGTCACTGCCACCCTTTGCCATCCTTACCCGTAGAAAGCCCTTTCATCATCCCCAAACCCTAATCTTTTCCCTTTCCTTCCCAGCCCCCAAACCCTGCCCTCTGTACCTTTCTCACCACCCGCTTCCCTTCTCCTGTCATCCCCCTACCACCCGGGAAAAAAAGAGATTGCCCCCTCCTTCCACTAGCCCACCCTCCCACCCAAAGAACAACTTCTTCTGCGCAGCTTGTTTTCTAGGCAGCAGCGCTATTGTGATGTCATCGGGGGGCATTGTGACAAGCCGCCAGTGTTCCGTCTCTTCATGTTGTGCACTGTTCAAACCGAAAATACATCAACAGGCAGGCTACAGAAAAGCTTACTAACAAAGGTTAGAGAGGGGCTTTCTCAGAGGGCTTTTTACAGTTTGTCTATTCCCAATTAGCCGGTTTAGTATACTTAATGAAAGTACTAATTCTTTCATAGGCCGCCCATTCTTAGTATTTGACGTTCAGGTAACAACAGGTAACTTTATTTGGAGTGGAAGCAGAGAGATAACACCAGATGCCAATTGTAGATCCTCTCACACCTGTGGTCACTGCAGCATCTGACTCCACTTTGTCCAAAAGGGATCTATTCCATTCAATTACACATGATCTAGATTAGACTGACAACAAGATACTGCACGGGACATAGCAGAGTTGGTGAAGTTGAGTGGTGATGAGTTTGCTATTTGGATGAATAAAGCAAGTAAAAAGTGTGTTAGATAAAAATTCATTTCAATTCGCTAATCGGGCTAATATGAATCAGGTGAATCGAGTTCTGCTTTTGGAAACTGGGTTAAGAAGGGGTGCACCGTTCCTGGAGGTACTGCAATACCAGGTCAATGCGTGGAGTGGACAGAGCAAGCTCTTTTTCCATCTCCCTGTTCTAAAAATCCATTTAATATATGGTCCCCAGATAGGGGACGTATCAGATATTAAACTGATAAGAACAGATACTACACTTGATCTTAGCCAAAAGGCCGAGAAGCGATAACCAGAATTGGTTTGGGCCTCGAGTGGCACCCTGGCCTATGCCGGACACATCTTAGGGAGAGAGAGCGAGAGGGAGACAAACCCACGCCTACACAAGACATTTTGTCACCCAAGCCAACCCTTGAAAAGGCTGCTTTGCAGAGCAAAAACAAGAAGAATGGTGCGTTTTGCAGCCGCCGCCCACTGCAATGAATCTGAATAACTCCTCCTTTAGGGCGCAAGCAACTCCCCTCCCCCTTGCAGTCTTTCCAATTCACGATACAAAAAGACGGACAGGACAGGTTGCCTGACTTTCCGTCACTGCCACCCTTTGCCATCCTTACCCGTAGAAAGCCCTTTCATCATCCCCAAACCCTAATCTTTTCCCTTTCCTTCCCAGCCCCCAAACCCTGCCCTCTGTACCTTTCTCACCACCCGCTTCCCTTCTCCTGTCATCCCCCTACCACCCGGGAAAAAAAGAGATTGCCCCCTCCTTCCACTAGCCCACCCTCCCACCCAAAGAACAACTTCTTCTGCGCAGCTTGTTTTCTAGGCAGCAGCGCTATTGTGATGTCATCGGGGGGCATTGTGACAAGCCGCCAGTGTTCCGTCTCTTCATGTTGTGCACTGTTCAAACCGAAAATACATCAACAGGCAGGCTACAGAAAAGCTTACTAACAAAGGTTAGAGAGGGGCTTTCTCACAGGGCTTTTTACAGTTTGTCTATTCCCAATTAGCCGGTTTAGTATACTTAATGAAAGTACTAATTCTTTCATAGGCCGCCCATTCTTAGTATTTGACGTTCAGGTAACAACAGGTAACTTTATTTGGAGTGGAAGCAGAGAGATAACACCAGATGCCAATTGTAGATCCTCTCACACCTGTGGTCACTGCAGCATCTGACTCCACTTTGTCCAAAAGGGATCTATTCCATTCAATTACACATGATCTAGATTAGACTGACAACAAGATACTGCACGGGACATAGCAGAGTTGGTGAAGTTGAGTGGTGATGAGTTTGCTATTTGGATGAATAAAGCAAGTAAAAAGTGTGTTAGATAAAAATTCATTTCAATTCGCTAATCGGGCTAATATGAATCAGGTGAATCGAGTTCTGCTTTTGGAAACTGGGTTAAGAAGGGGTGCACCGTTCCTGGAGGTACTGCAATACCAGGTCAATGCGTGGAGTGGACAGAGCAAGCTCTTTTTCCATCTCCCTGTTCTAAAAATCCATTTAATATATGGTCCCCAGATAGGGGACGTATCAGATATTAAACTGATAAGAACAGATACTACACTTGATCTTAGCCAAAAGGCCGAGAAGCGATAACCAGAATTGGTTTGGGCCTCGAGTGGCACCCTGGCCTATGCCGGACACATCTTAGGGAGAGAGAGCGAGAGGGAGACAAACCCACGCCTACACAAGACATTTTGTCACCCAAGCCAACCCTTGAAAAGGCTGCTTTGCAGAGCAAAAACAAGAAGAATGGTGCGTTTTGCAGCCGCCGCCCACTGCAATGAATCTGAATAACTCCTCCTTTAGGGCGCAAGCAACTCCCCTCCCCCTTGCAGTCTTTCCAATTCACGATACAAAAAGACGGACAGGACAGGTTGCCTGACTTTCCGTCACTGCCACCCTTTGCCATCCTTACCCGTAGAAAGCCCTTTCATCATCCCCAAACCCTAATCTTTTCCCTTTCCTTCCCAGCCCCCAAACCCTGCCCTCTGTACCTTTCTCACCACCCGCTTCCCTTCTCCTGTCATCCCCCTACCACCCGGGAAAAAAAGAGATTGCCCCCTCCTTCCACTAGCCCACCCTCCCACCCAAAGAACAACTTCTTCTGCGCAGCTTGTTTTCTAGGCAGCAGCGCTATTGTGATGTCATCGGGGGGCATTGTGACAAGCCGCCAGTGTTCCGTCTCTTCATGTTGTGCACTGTTCAAACCGAAAATACATCAACAGGCAGGCTACAGAAAAGCTTACTAACAAAGGTTAGAGAGGGGCTTTCTCAGAGGGCTTTTTACAGTTTGTCTATTCCCAATTAGCCGGTTTAGTATACTTAATGAAAGTACTAATTCTTTCATAGGCCGCCCATTCTTAGTATTTGACGTTCAGGTAACAACAGGTAACTTTATTTGGAGTGGAAGCAGAGAGATAACACCAGATGCCAATTGTAGATCCTCTCACACCTGTGGTCACTGCAGCATCTGACTCCACTTTGTCCAAAAGGGATCTATTCCATTCAATTACACATGATCTAGATTAGACTGACAACAAGATACTGCACGGGACATAGCAGAGTTGGTGAAGTTGAGTGGTGATGAGTTTGCTATTTGGATGAATAAAGCAAGTAAAAAGTGTGTTAGATAAAAATTCATTTCAATTCGCTAATCGGGCTAATATGAATCAGGTGAATCGAGTTCTGCTTTTGGAAACTGGGTTAAGAAGGGGTGCACCGTTCCTGGAGGTACTGCAATACCAGGTCAATGCGTGGAGTGGACAGAGCAAGCTCTTTTTCCATCTCCCTGTTCTAAAAATCCATTTAATATATGGTCCCCAGATAGGGGACGTATCAGATATTAAACTGATAAGAACAGATACTACACTTGATCTTAGCCAAAAGGCCGAGAAGCGATAACCAGAATTGGTTTGGGCCTCGAGTGGCACCCTGGCCTATGCCGGACACATCTTAGGGAGAGAGAGCGAGAGGGAGACAAACCCACGCCTACACAAGACATTTTGTCACCCAAGCCAACCCTTGAAAAGGCTGCTTTGCAGAGCAAAAACAAGAAGAATGGTGCGTTTTGCAGCCGCCGCCCACTGCAATGAATCTGAATAACTCCTCCTTTAGGGCGCAAGCAACTCCCCTCCTCCTTGCAGTCTTTCCAATTCACGATACAAAAAGACGGACAGGACAGGTTGCCTGACTTTCCGTCACTGCCACCCTTTGCCATCCTTACCCGTAGAAAGCCCTTTCATCATCCCCAAACCCTAATCTTTTCCCTTTCCTTCCCAGCCCCCAAACCCTGCCCTCTGTACCTTTCTCACCACCCGCTTCCCTTCTCCTGTCATCCCCCTACCACCCGGGAAAAAAAGAGATTGCCCCCTCCTTCCACTAGCCCACCCTCCCACCCAAAGAACAACTTCTTCTGCGCAGCTTGTTTTCTAGGCAGCAGCGCTATTGTGATGTCATCGGGGGGCATTGTGACAAGCCGCCAGTGTTCCGTCTCTTCATGTTGTGCACTGTTCAAACCGAAAATACATCAACAGGCAGGCTACAGAAAAGCTTACTAACAAAGGTTAGAGAGGGGCTTTCTCAGAGGGCTTTTTACAGTTTGTCTATTCCCAATTAGCCGGTTTAGTATACTTAATGAAAGTACTAATTCTTTCATAGGCCGCCCATTCTTAGTATTTGACGTTCAGGTAACAACAGGTAACTTTATTTGGAGTGGAAGCAGAGAGATAACACCAGATGCCAATTGTAGATCCTCTCACACCTGTGGTCACTGCAGCATCTGACTCCACTTTGTCCAAAAGGGATCTATTCCATTCAATTACACATGATCTAGATTAGACTGACAACAAGATACTGCACGGGACATAGCAGAGTTGGTGAAGTTGAGTGGTGATGAGTTTGCTATTTGGATGAATAAAGCAAGTAAAAAGTGTGTTAGATAAAAATTCATTTCAATTCGCTAATCGGGCTAATATGAATCAGGTGAATCGAGTTCTGCTTTTGGAAACTGGGTTAAGAAGGGGTGCACCGTTCCTGGAGGTACTGCAATACCAGGTCAATGCGTGGAGTGGACAGAGCAAGCTCTTTTTCCATCTCCCTGTTCTAAAAATCCATTTAATATATGGTCCCCAGATAGGGGACGTATCAGATATTAAACTGATAAGAACAGATACTACACTTGATCTTAGCCAAAAGGCCGAGAAGCGATAACCAGAATTGGTTTGGGCCTCGAGTGGCACCCTGGCCTATGCCGGACACATCTTAGGGAGAGAGAGCGAGAGGGAGACAAACCCACGCCTACACAAGACATTTTGTCACCCAAGCCAACCCTTGAAAAGGCTGCTTTGCAGAGCAAAAACAAGAAGAATGGTGCGTTTTGCAGCCGCCGCCCACTGCAATGAATCTGAATAACTCCTCCTTTAGGGCGCAAGCAACTCCCCTCCCCCTTGCAGTCTTTCCAATTCACGATACAAAAAGACGGACAGGACAGGTTGCCTGACTTTCCGTCACTGCCACCCTTTGCCATCCTTACCCGTAGAAAGCCCTTTCATCATCCCCAAACCCTAATCTTTTCCCTTTCCTTCCCAGCCCCCAAACCCTGCCCTCTGTACCTTTCTCACCACCCGCTTCCCTTCTCCTGTCATCCCCCTACCACCCGGGAAAAAAAGAGATTGCCCCCTCCTTCCACTAGCCCACCCTCCCACCCAAAGAACAACTTCTTCTGCGCAGCTTGTTTTCTAGGCAGCAGCGCTATTGTGATGTCATCGGGGGGCATTGTGACAAGCCGCCAGTGTTCCGTCTCTTCATGTTGTGCACTGTTCAAACCGAAAATACATCAACAGGCAGGCTACAGAAAAGCTTACTAACAAAGGTTAGAGAGGGGCTTTCTCAGAGGGCTTTTTACAGTTTGTCTATTCCCAATTAGCCGGTTTAGTATACTTAATGAAAGTACTAATTCTTTCATAGGCCGCCCATTCTTAGTATTTGACGTTCAGGTAACAACAGGTAACTTTATTTGGAGTGGAAGCAGAGAGATAACACCAGATGCCAATTGTAGATCCTCTCACACCTGTGGTCACTGCAGCATCTGACTCCACTTTGTCCAAAAGGGATCTATTCCATTCAATTACACATGATCTAGATTAGACTGACAACAAGATACTGCACGGGACATAGCAGAGTTGGTGAAGTTGAGTGGTGATGAGTTTGCTATTTGGATGAATAAAGCAAGTAAAAAGTGTGTTAGATAAAAATTCATTTCAATTCGCTAATCGGGCTAATATGAATCAGGTGAATCGAGTTCTGCTTTTGGAAACTGGGTTAAGAAGGGGTGCACCGTTCCTGGAGGTACTGCAATACCAGGTCAATGCGTGGAGTGGACAGAGCAAGCTCTTTTTCCATCTCCCTGTTCTAAAAATCCATTTAATATATGGTCCCCAGATAGGGGACGTATCAGATATTAAACTGATAAGAACAGATACTACACTTGATCTTAGCCAAAAGGCCGAGAAGCGATAACCAGAATTGGTTTGGGCCTCGAGTGGCACCCTGGCCTATGCCGGACACATCTTAGGGAGAGAGAGCGAGAGGGAGACAAACCCACGCCTACACAAGACATTTTGTCACCCAAGCCAACCCTTGAAAAGGCTGCTTTGCAGAGCAAAAACAAGAAGAATGGTGCGTTTTGCAGCCGCCGCCCACTGCAATGAATCTGAATAACTCCTCCTTTAGGGCGCAAGCAACTCCCCTCCCCCTTGCAGTCTTTCCAATTCACGATACAAAAAGACGGACAGGACAGGTTGCCTGACTTTCCGTCACTGCCACCCTTTGCCATCCTTACCCGTAGAAAGCCCTTTCATCATCCCCAAACCCTAATCTTTTCCCTTTCCTTCCCAGCCCCCAAACCCTGCCCTCTGTACCTTTCTCACCACCCGCTTCCCTTCTCCTGTCATCCCCCTACCACCCGGGAAAAAAAGAGATTGCCCCCTCCTTCCACTAGCCCACCCTCCCACCCAAAGAACAACTTCTTCTGCGCAGCTTGTTTTCTAGGCAGCAGCGCTATTGTGATGTCATCGGGGGGCATTGTGACAAGCCGCCAGTGTTCCGTCTCTTCATGTTGTGCACTGTTCAAACCGAAAATACATCAACAGGCAGGCTACAGAAAAGCTTACTAACAAAGGTTAGAGAGGGGCTTTCTCAGAGGGCTTTTTACAGTTTGTCTATTCCCAATTAGCCGGTTTAGTATACTTAATGAAAGTACTAATTCTTTCATAGGCCGCCCATTCTTAGTATTTGACGTTCAGGTAACAACAGGTAACTTTATTTGGAGTGGAAGCAGAGAGATAACACCAGATGCCAATTGTAGATCCTCTCACACCTGTGGTCACTGCAGCATCTGACTCCACTTTGTCCAAAAGGGATCTATTCCATTCAATTACACATGATCTAGATTAGACTGACAACAAGATACTGCACGGGACATAGCAGAGTTGGTGAAGTTGAGTGGTGATGAGTTTGCTATTTGGATGAATAAAGCAAGTAAAAAGTGTGTTAGATAAAAATTCATTTCAATTCGCTAATCGGGCTAATATGAATCAGGTGAATCGAGTTCTGCTTTTGGAAACTGGGTTAAGAAGGGGTGCACCGTTCCTGGAGGTACTGCAATACCAGGTCAATGCGTGGAGTGGACAGAGCAAGCTCTTTTTCCATCTCCCTGTTCTAAAAATCCATTTAATATATGGTCCCCAGATAGGGGACGTATCAGATATTAAACTGATAAGAACAGATACTACACTTGAACTTAGCCAAAAGGCCGAGAAGCGATAACCAGAATTGGTTTGGGCCTCGAGTGGCACCCTGGCCTATGCCGGACACATCTTAGGGAGAGAGAGCGAGAGGGAGACAAACCCACGCCTACACAAGACATTTTGTCACCCAAGCCAACCCTTGAAAAGGCTGCTTTGCAGAGCAAAAACAAGAAGAATGGTGCGTTTTGCAGCCGCCGCCCACTGCAATGAATCTGAATAACTCCTCCTTTAGGGCGCAAGCAACTCCCCTCCCCCTTGCAGTCTTTCCAATTCACGATACAAAAAGACGGACAGGACAGGTTGCCTGACTTTCCGTCACTGCCACCCTTTGCCATCCTTACCCGTAGAAAGCCCTTTCATCATCCCCAAACCCTAATCTTTTCCCTTTCCTTCCCAGCCCCCAAACCCTGCCCTCTGTACCTTTCTCACCACCCGCTTCCCTTCTCCTGTCATCCCCCTACCACCCGGGAAAAAAAGAGATTGCCCCCTCCTTCCACTAGCCCACCCTCCCACCCAAAGAACAACTTCTTCTGCGCAGCTTGTTTTCTAGGCAGCAGCGCTATTGTGATGTCATCGGGGGGCATTGTGACAAGCCGCCAGTGTTCCGTCTCTTCATGTTGTGCACTGTTCAAACCGAAAATACATCAACAGGCAGGCTACAGAAAAGCTTACTAACAAAGGTTAGAGAGGGGCTTTCTCAGAGGGCTTTTTACAGTTTGTCTATTCCCAATTAGCCGGTTTAGTATACTTAATGAAAGTACTAATTCTTTCATAGGCCGCCCATTCTTAGTATTTGACGTTCAGGTAACAACAGGTAACTTTATTTGGAGTGGAAGCAGAGAGATAACACCAGATGCCAATTGTAGATCCTCTCACACCTGTGGTCACTGCAGCATCTGACTCCACTTTGTCCAAAAGGGATCTATTCCATTCAATTACACATGATCTAGATTAGACTGACAACAAGATACTGCACGGGACATAGCAGAGTTGGTGAAGTTGAGTGGTGATGAGTTTGCTATTTGGATGAATAAAGCAAGTAAAAAGTGTGTTAGATAAAAATTCATTTCAATTCGCTAATCGGGCTAATATGAATCAGGTGAATCGAGTTCTGCTTTTGGAAACTGGGTTAAGAAGGGGTGCACCGTTCCTGGAGGTACTGCAATACCAGGTCAATGCGTGGAGTGGACAGAGCAAGCTCTTTTTCCATCTCCCTGTTCTAAAAATCCATTTAATATATGGTCCCCAGATAGGGGACGTATCAGATATTAAACTGATAAGAACAGATACTACACTTGATCTTAGCCAAAAGGCCGAGAAGCGATAACCAGAATTGGTTTGGGCCTCGAGTGGCACCCTGGCCTATGCCGGACACATCTTAGGGAGAGAGAGCGAGAGGGAGACAAACCCACGCCTACACAAGACATTTTGTCACCCAAGCCAACCCTTGAAAAGGCTGCTTTGCAGAGCAAAAACAAGAAGAATGGTGCGTTTTGCAGCCGCCGCCCACTGCAATGAATCTGAATAACTCCTCCTTTAGGGCGCAAGCAACTCCCCTCCCCCTTGCAGTCTTTCCAATTCACGATACAAAAAGACGGACAGGACAGGTTGCCTGACTTTCCGTCACTGCCACCCTTTGCCATCCTTACCCGTAGAAAGCCCTTTCATCATCCCCAAACCCTAATCTTTTCCCTTTCCTTCCCAGCCCCCAAACCCTGCCCTCTGTACCTTTCTCACCACCCGCTTCCCTTCTCCTGTCATCCCCCTACCACCCGGGAAAAAAAGAGATTGCCCCCTCCTTCCACTAGCCCACCCTCCCACCCAAAGAACAACTTCTTCTGCGCAGCTTGTTTTCTAGGCAGCAGCGCTATTGTGATGTCATCGGGGGGCATTGTGACAAGCCGCCAGTGTTCCGTCTCTTCATGTTGTGCACTGTTCAAACCGAAAATACATCAACAGGCAGGCTACAGAAAAGCTTACTAACAAAGGTTAGAGAGGGGCTTTCTCAGAGGGCTTTTTACAGTTTGTCTATTCCCAATTAGCCGGTTTAGTATACTTAATGAAAGTACTAATTCTTTCATAGGCCGCCCATTCTTAGTATTTGACGTTCAGGTAACAACAGGTAACTTTATTTGGAGTGGAAGCAGAGAGATAACACCAGATGCCAATTGTAGATCCTCTCACACCTGTGGTCACTGCAGCATCTGACTCCACTTTGTCCAAAAGGGATCTATTCCATTCAATTACACATGATCTAGATTAGACTGACAACAAGATACTGCACGGGACATAGCAGAGTTGGTGAAGTTGAGTGGTGATGAGTTTGCTATTTGGATGAATAAAGCAAGTAAAAAGTGTGTTAGATAAAAATTCATTTCAATTCGCTAATCGGGCTAATATGAATCAGGTGAATCGAGTTCTGCTTTTGGAAACTGGGTTAAGAAGGGGTGCACCGTTCCTGGAGGTACTGCAATACCAGGTCAATGCGTGGAGTGGACAGAGCAAGCTCTTTTTCCATCTCCCTGTTCTAAAAATCCATTTAATATATGGTCCCCAGATAGGGGACGTATCAGATATTAAACTGATAAGAACAGATACTACACTTGATCTTAGCCAAAAGGCCGAGAAGCGATAACCAGAATTGGTTTGGGCCTCGAGTGGCACCCTGGCCTATGCCGGACACATCTTAGGGAGAGAGAGCGAGAGGGAGACAAACCCACGCCTACACAAGACATTTTGTCACCCAAGCCAACCCTTGAAAAGGCTGCTTTGCAGAGCAAAAACAAGAAGAATGGTGCGTTTTGCAGCCGCCGCCCACTGCAATGAATCTGAATAACTCCTCCTTTAGGGCGCAAGCAACTCCCCTCCCCCTTGCAGTCTTTCCAATTCACGATACAAAAAGACGGACAGGACAGGTTGCCTGACTTTCCGTCACTGCCACCCTTTGCCATCCTTACCCGTAGAAAGCCCTTTCATCATCCCCAAACCCTAATCTTTTCCCTTTCCTTCCCAGCCCCCAAACCCTGCCCTCTGTACCTTTCTCACCACCCGCTTCCCTTCTCCTGTCATCCCCCTACCACCCGGGAAAAAAAGAGATTGCCCCCTCCTTCCACTAGCCCACCCTCCCACCCAAAGAACAACTTCTTCTGCGCAGCTTGTTTTCTAGGCAGCAGCGCTATTGTGATGTCATCGGGGGGCATTGTGACAAGCCGCCAGTGTTCCGTCTCTTCATGTTGTGCACTGTTCAAACCGAAAATACATCAACAGGCAGGCTACAGAAAAGCTTACTAACAAAGGTTAGAGAGGGGCTTTCTCAGAGGGCTTTTTACAGTTTGTCTATTCCCAATTAGCCGGTTTAGTATACTTAATGAAAGTACTAATTCTTTCATAGGCCGCCCATTCTTAGTATTTGACGTTCAGGTAACAACAGGTAACTTTATTTGGAGTGGAAGCAGAGAGATAACACCAGATGCCAATTGTAGATCCTCTCACACCTGTGGTCACTGCAGCATCTGACTCCACTTTGTCCAAAAGGGATCTATTCCATTCAATTACACATGATCTAGATTAGACTGACAACAAGATACTGCACGGGACATAGCAGAGTTGGTGAAGTTGAGTGGTGATGAGTTTGCTATTTGGATGAATAAAGCAAGTAAAAAGTGTGTTAGATAAAAATTCATTTCAATTCGCTAATCGGGCTAATATGAATCAGGTGAATCGAGTTCTGCTTTTGGAAACTGGGTTAAGAAGGGGTGCACCGTTCCTGGAGGTACTGCAATACCAGGTCAATGCGTGGAGTGGACAGAGCAAGCTCTTTTTCCATCTCCCTGTTCTAAAAATCCATTTAATATATGGTCCCCAGATAGGGGACGTATCAGATATTAAACTGATAAGAACAGATACTACACTTGATCTTAGCCAAAAGGCCGAGAAGCGATAACCAGAATTGGTTTGGGCCTCGAGTGGCACCCTGGCCTATGCCGGACACATCTTAGGGAGAGAGAGCGAGAGGGAGACAAACCCACGCCTACACAAGACATTTTGTCACCCAAGCCAACCCTTGAAAAGGCTGCTTTGCAGAGCAAAAACAAGAAGAATGGTGCGTTTTGCAGCCGCCGCCCACTGCAATGAATCTGAATAACTCCTCCTTTAGGGCGCAAGCAACTCCCCTCCCCCTTGCAGTCTTTCCAATTCACGATACAAAAAGACGGACAGGACAGGTTGCCTGACTTTCCGTCACTGCCACCCTTTGCCATCCTTACCCGTAGAAAGCCCTTTCATCATCCCCAAACCCTAATCTTTTCCCTTTCCTTCCCAGCCCCCAAACCCTGCCCTCTGTACCTTTCTCACCACCCGCTTCCCTTCTCCTGTCATCCCCCTACCACCCGGGAAAAAAAGAGATTGCCCCCTCCTTCCACTAGCCCACCCTCCCACCCAAAGAACAACTTCTTCTGCGCAGCTTGTTTTCTAGGCAGCAGCGCTATTGTGATGTCATCGGGGGGCATTGTGACAAGCCGCCAGTGTTCCGTCTCTTCATGTTGTGCACTGTTCAAACCGAAAATACATCAACAGGCAGGCTACAGAAAAGCTTACTAACAAAGGTTAGAGAGGGGCTTTCTCAGAGGGCTTTTTACAGTTTGTCTATTCCCAATTAGCCGGTTTAGTATACTTAATGAAAGTACTAATTCTTTCATAGGCCGCCCATTCTTAGTATTTGACGTTCAGGTAACAACAGGTAACTTTATTTGGAGTGGAAGCAGAGAGATAACACCAGATGCCAATTGTAGATCCTCTCACACCTGTGGTCACTGCAGCATCTGACTCCACTTTGTCCAAAAGGGATCTATTCCATTCAATTACACATGATCTAGATTAGACTGACAACAAGATACTGCACGGGACATAGCAGAGTTGGTGAAGTTGAGTGGTGATGAGTTTGCTATTTGGATGAATAAAGCAAGTAAAAAGTGTGTTAGATAAAAATTCATTTCAATTCGCTAATCGGGCTAATATGAATCAGGTGAATCGAGTTCTGCTTTTGGAAACTGGGTTAAGAAGGGGTGCACCGTTCCTGGAGGTACTGCAATACCAGGTCAATGCGTGGAGTGGACAGAGCAAGCTCTTTTTCCATCTCCCTGTTCTAAAAATCCATTTAATATATGGTCCCCAGATAGGGGACGTATCAGATATTAAACTGATAAGAACAGATACTACACTTGATCTTAGCCAAAAGGCCGAGAAGCGATAACCAGAATTGGTTTGGGCCTCGAGTGGCACCCTGGCCTATGCCGGACACATCTTAGGGAGAGAGAGCGAGAGGGAGACAAACCCACGCCTACACAAGACATTTTGTCACCCAAGCCAACCCTTGAAAAGGCTGCTTTGCAGAGCAAAAACAAGAAGAATGGTGCGTTTTGCAGCCGCCGCCCACTGCAATGAATCTGAATAACTCCTCCTTTAGGGCGCAAGCAACTCCCCTCCCCCTTGCAGTCTTTCCAATTCACGATACAAAAAGACGGACAGGACAGGTTGCCTGACTTTCCGTCACTGCCACCCTTTGCCATCCTTACCCGTAGAAAGCCCTTTCATCATCCCCAAACCCTAATCTTTTCCCTTTCCTTCCCAGCCCCCAAACCCTGCCCTCTGTACCTTTCTCACCACCCGCTTCCCTTCTCCTGTCATCCCCCTACCACCCGGGAAAAAAAGAGATTGCCCCCTCCTTCCACTAGCCCACCCTCCCACCCAAAGAACAACTTCTTCTGCGCAGCTTGTTTTCTAGGCAGCAGCGCTATTGTGATGTCATCGGGGGGCATTGTGACAAGCCGCCAGTGTTCCGTCTCTTCATGTTGTGCACTGTTCAAACCGAAAATACATCAACAGGCAGGCTACAGAAAAGCTTACTAACAAAGGTTAGAGAGGGGCTTTCTCAGAGGGCTTTTTACAGTTTGTCTATTCCCAATTAGCCGGTTTAGTATACTTAATGAAAGTACTAATTCTTTCATAGGCCGCCCATTCTTAGTATTTGACGTTCAGGTAACAACAGGTAACTTTATTTGGAGTGGAAGCAGAGAGATAACACCAGATGCCAATTGTAGATCCTCTCACACCTGTGGTCACTGCAGCATCTGACTCCACTTTGTCCAAAAGGGATCTATTCCATTCAATTACACATGATCTAGATTAGACTGACAACAAGATACTGCACGGGACATAGCAGAGTTGGTGAAGTTGAGTGGTGATGAGTTTGCTATTTGGATGAATAAAGCAAGTAAAAAGTGTGTTAGATAAAAATTCATTTCAATTCGCTAATCGGGCTAATATGAATCAGGTGAATCGAGTTCTGCTTTTGGAAACTGGGTTAAGAAGGGGTGCACCGCTCCTGGAGGTACTGCAATACCAGGTCAATGCGTGGAGTGGACAGAGCAAGCTCTTTTTCCATCTCCCTGTTCTAAAAATCCATTTAATATATGGTCCCCAGATAGGGGACGTATCAGATATTAAACTGATAAGAACAGATACTACACTTGATCTTAGCCAAAAGGCCGAGAAGCGATAACCAGAATTGGTTTGGGCCTCGAGTGGCACCCTGGCCTATGCCGGACACATCTTAGGGAGAGAGAGCGAGAGGGAGACAAACCCACGCCTACACAAGACATTTTGTCACCCAAGCCAACCCTTGAAAAGGCTGCTTTGCAGAGCAAAAACAAGAAGAATGGTGCGTTTTGCAGCCGCCGCCCACTGCAATGAATCTGAATAACTCCTCCTTTAGGGCGCAAGCAACTCCCCTCCCCCTTGCAGTCTTTCCAATTCACGATACAAAAAGACGGACAGGACAGGTTGCCTGACTTTCCGTCACTGCCACCCTTTGCCATCCTTACCCGTAGAAAGCCCTTTCATCATCCCCAAACCCTAATCTTTTCCCTTTCCTTCCCAGCCCCCAAACCCTGCCCTCTGTACCTTTCTCACCACCCGCTTCCCTTCTCCTGTCATCCCCCTACCACCCGGGAAAAAAAGAGATTGCCCCCTCCTTCCACTAGCCCACCCTCCCACCCAAAGAACAACTTCTTCTGCGCAGCTTGTTTTCTAGGCAGCAGCGCTATTGTGATGTCATCGGGGGGCATTGTGACAAGCCGCCAGTGTTCCGTCTCTTCATGTTGTGCACTGTTCAAACCGAAAATACATCAACAGGCAGGCTACAGAAAAGCTTACTAACAAAGGTTAGAGAGGGGCTTTCTCAGAGGGCTTTTTACAGTTTGTCTATTCCCAATTAGCCGGTTTAGTATACTTAATGAAAGTACTAATTCTTTCATAGGCCGCCCATTCTTAGTATTTGACGTTCAGGTAACAACAGGTAACTTTATTTGGAGTGGAAGCAGAGAGATAACACCAGATGCCAATTGTAGATCCTCTCACACCTGTGGTCACTGCAGCATCTGACTCCACTTTGTCCAAAAGGGATCTATTCCATTCAATTACACATGATCTAGATTAGACTGACAACAAGATACTGCACGGGACATAGCAGAGTTGGTGAAGTTGAGTGGTGATGAGTTTGCTATTTGGATGAATAAAGCAAGTAAAAAGTGTGTTAGATAAAAATTCATTTCAATTCGCTAATCGGGCTAATATGAATCAGGTGAATCGAGTTCTGCTTTTGGAAACTGGGTTAAGAAGGGGTGCACCGTTCCTGGAGGTACTGCAATACCAGGTCAATGCGTGGAGTGGACAGAGCAAGCTCTTTTTCCATCTCCCTGTTCTAAAAATCCATTTAATATATGGTCCCCAGATAGGGGACGTATCAGATATTAAACTGATAAGAACAGATACTACACTTGATCTTAGCCAAAAGGCCGAGAAGCGATAACCAGAATTGGTTTGGGCCTCGAGTGGCACCCTGGCCTATGCCGGACACATCTTAGGGAGAGAGAGCGAGAGGGAGACAAACCCACGCCTACACAAGACATTTTGTCACCCAAGCCAACCCTTGAAAAGGCTGCTTTGCAGAGCAAAAACAAGAAGAATGGTGCGTTTTGCAGCCGCCGCCCACTGCAATGAATCTGAATAACTCCTCCTTTAGGGCGCAAGCAACTCCCCTCCCCCTTGCAGTCTTTCCAATTCACGATACAAAAAGACGGACAGGACAGGTTGCCTGACTTTCCGTCACTGCCACCCTTTGCCATCCTTACCCGTAGAAAGCCCTTTCATCATCCCCAAACCCTAATCTTTTCCCTTTCCTTCCCAGCCCCCAAACCCTGCCCTCTGTACCTTTCTCACCACCCGCTTCCCTTCTCCTGTCATCCCCCTACCACCCGGGAAAAAAAGAGATTGCCCCCTCCTTCCACTAGCCCACCCTCCCACCCAAAGAACAACTTCTTCTGCGCAGCTTGTTTTCTAGGCAGCAGCGCTATTGTGATGTCATCGGGGGGCATTGTGACAAGCCGCCAGTGTTCCGTCTCTTCATGTTGTGCACTGTTCAAACCGAAAATACATCAACAGGCAGGCTACAGAAAAGCTTACTAACAAAGGTTAGAGAGGGGCTTTCTCAGAGGGCTTTTTACAGTTTGTCTATTCCCAATTAGCCGGTTTAGTATACTTAATGAAAGTACTAATTCTTTCATAGGCCGCCCATTCTTAGTATTTGACGTTCAGGTAACAACAGGTAACTTTATTTGGAGTGGAAGCAGAGAGATAACACCAGATGCCAATTGTAGATCCTCTCACACCTGTGGTCACTGCAGCATCTGACTCCACTTTGTCCAAAAGGGATCTATTCCATTCAATTACACATGATCTAGATTAGACTGACAACAAGATACTGCACGGGACATAGCAGAGTTGGTGAAGTTGAGTGGTGATGAGTTTGCTATTTGGATGAATAAAGCAAGTAAAAAGTGTGTTAGATAAAAATTCATTTCAATTCGCTAATCGGGCTAATATGAATCAGGTGAATCGAGTTCTGCTTTTGGAAACTGGGTTAAGAAGGGGTGCACCGTTCCTGGAGGTACTGCAATACCAGGTCAATGCGTGGAGTGGACAGAGCAAGCTCTTTTTCCATCTCCCTGTTCTAAAAATCCATTTAATATATGGTCCCCAGATAGGGGACGTATCAGATATTAAACTGATAAGAACAGATACTACACTTGATCTTAGCCAAAAGGCCGAGAAGCGATAACCAGAATTGGTTTGGGCCTCGAGTGGCACCCTGGCCTATGCCGGACACATCTTAGGGAGAGAGAGCGAGAGGGAGACAAACCCACGCCTACACAAGACATTTTGTCACCCAAGCCAACCCTTGAAAAGGCTGCTTTGCAGAGCAAAAACAAGAAGAATGGTGCGTTTTGCAGCCGCCGCCCACTGCAATGAATCTGAATAACTCCTCCTTTAGGGCGCAAGCAACTCCCCTCCCCCTTGCAGTCTTTCCAATTCACGATACAAAAAGACGGACAGGACAGGTTGCCTGACTTTCCGTCACTGCCACCCTTTGCCATCCTTACCCGTAGAAAGCCCTTTCATCATCCCCAAACCCTAATCTTTTCCCTTTCCTTCCCAGCCCCCAAACCCTGCCCTCTGTACCTTTCTCACCACCCGCTTCCCTTCTCCTGTCATCCCCCTACCACCCGGGAAAAAAAGAGATTGCCCCCTCCTTCCACTAGCCCACCCTCCCACCCAAAGAACAACTTCTTCTGCGCAGCTTGTTTTCTAGGCAGCAGCGCTATTGTGATGTCATCGGGGGGCATTGTGACAAGCCGCCAGTGTTCCGTCTCTTCATGTTGTGCACTGTTCAAACCGAAAATACATCAACAGGCAGGCTACAGAAAAGCTTACTAACAAAGGTTAGAGAGGGGCTTTCTCAGAGGGCTTTTTACAGTTTGTCTATTCCCAATTAGCCGGTTTAGTATACTTAATGAAAGTACTAATTCTTTCATAGGCCGCCCATTCTTAGTATTTGACGT
The DNA here is from genome assembly GCF_048569485.1 of Anomaloglossus baeobatrachus. NCBI lineage: Eukaryota > Metazoa > Chordata > Amphibia > Anura > Aromobatidae > Anomaloglossus > Anomaloglossus baeobatrachus. Next base: position 62,799 of record NW_027442189.1, on the reverse strand, counting down.
TCAGGTAACAACAGGTAACTTTATTTGGAGTGGAAGCAGAGAGATAACACCAGATGCCAATTGTAGATCCTCTCACACCTGTGGTCACTGCAGCATCTGACTCCACTTTGTCCAAAAGGGATCTATTCCATTCAATTACACATGATCTAGATTAGACTGACAACAAGATACTGCACGGGACATAGCAGAGTTGGTGAAGTTGAGTGGTGATGAGTTTGCTATTTGGATGAATAAAGCAAGTAAAAAGTGTGTTAGATAAAAATTCATTTCAATTCGCTAATCGGGCTAATATGAATCAGGTGAATCGAGTTCTGCTTTTGGAAACTGGGTTAAGAAGGGGTGCACCGTTCCTGGAGGTACTGCAATACCAGGTCAATGCGTGGAGTGGACAGAGCAAGCTCTTTTTCCATCTCCCTGTTCTAAAAATCCATTTAATATATGGTCCCCAGATAGGGGACGTATCAGATATTAAACTGATAAGAACAGATACTACACTTGATCTTAGCCAAAAGGCCGAGAAGCGATAACCAGAATTGGTTTGGGCCTCGAGTGGCACCCTGGCCTATGCCGGACACATCTTAGGGAGAGAGAGCGAGAGGGAGACAAACCCACGCCTACACAAGACATTTTGTCACCCAAGCCAACCCTTGAAAAGGCTGCTTTGCAGAGCAAAAACAAGAAGAATGGTGCGTTTTGCAGCCGCCGCCCACTGCAATGAATCTGAATAACTCCTCCTTTAGGGCGCAAGCAACTCCCCTCCCCCTTGCAGTCTTTCCAATTCACGATACAAAAAGACGGACAGGACAGGTTGCCTGACTTTCCGTCACTGCCACCCTTTGCCATCCTTACCCGTAGAAAGCCCTTTCATCATCCCCAAACCCTAATCTTTTCCCTTTCCTTCCCAGCCCCCAAACCCTGCCCTCTGTACCTTTCTCACCACCCGCTTCCCTTCTCCTGTCATCCCCCTACCACCCGGGAAAAAAAGAGATTGCCCCCTCCTTCCACTAGCCCACCCTCCCACCCAAAGAACAACTTCTTCTGCGCAGCTTGTTTTCTAGGCAGCAGCGCTATTGTGATGTCATCGGGGGGCATTGTGACAAGCCGCCAGTGTTCCGTCTCTTCATGTTGTGCACTGTTCAAACCGAAAATACATCAACAGGCAGGCTACAGAAAAGCTTACTAACAAAGGTTAGAGAGGGGCTTTCTCAGAGGGCTTTTTACAGTTTGTCTATTCCCAATTAGCCGGTTTAGTATACTTAATGAAAGTACTAATTCTTTCATAGGCCGCCCATTCTTAGTATTTGACGTTCAGGTAACAACAGGTAACTTTATTTGGAGTGGAAGCAGAGAGATAACACCAGATGCCAATTGTAGATCCTCTCACACCTGTGGTCACTGCAGCATCTGACTCCACTTTGTCCAAAAGGGATCTATTCCATTCAATTACACATGATCTAGATTAGACTGACAACAAGATACTGCACGGGACATAGCAGAGTTGGTGAAGTTGAGTGGTGATGAGTTTGCTATTTGGATGAATAAAGCAAGTAAAAAGTGTGTTAGATAAAAATTCATTTCAATTCGCTAATCGGGCTAATATGAATCAGGTGAATCGAGTTCTGCTTTTGGAAACTGGGTTAAGAAGGGGTGCACCGTTCCTGGAGGTACTGCAATACCAGGTCAATGTGTGGAGTGGACAGAGCAAGCTCTTTTTCCATCTCCCTGTTCTAAAAATCCATTTAATATATGGTCCCCAGATAGGGGACGTATCAGATATTAAACTGATAAGAACAGATACTACACTTGATCTTAGCCAAAAGGCCGAGAAGCGATAACCAGAATTGGTTTGGGCCTCGAGTGGCACCCTGGCCTATGCCGGACACATCTTAGGGAGAGAGAGCGAGAGGGAGACAAACCCACGCCTACACAAGACATTTTGTCACCCAAGCCAACCCTTGAAAAGGCTGCTTTGCAGAGCAAAAACAAGAAGAATGGTGCGTTTTGCAGCCGCCGCCCACTGCAATGAATCTGAATAACTCCTCCTTTAGGGCGCAAGCAACTCCCCTCCCCCTTGCAGTCTTTCCAATTCACGATACAAAAAGACGGACAGGACAGGTTGCCTGACTTTCCGTCACTGCCACCCTTTGCCATCCTTACCCGTAGAAAGCCCTTTCATCATCCCCAAACCCTAATCTTTTCCCTTTCCTTCCCAGCCCCCAAACCCTGCCCTCTGTACCTTTCTCACCACCCGCTTCCCTTCTCCTGTCATCCCCCTACCACCCGGGAAAAAAAGAGATTGCCCCCTCCTTCCACTAGCCCACCCTCCCACCCAAAGAACAACTTCTTCTGCGCAGCTTGTTTTCTAGGCAGCAGCGCTATTGTGATGTCATCGGGGGGCATTGTGACAAGCCGCCAGTGTTCCGTCTCTTCATGTTGTGCACTGTTCAAACCGAAAATACATCAACAGGCAGGCTACAGAAAAGCTTACTAACAAAGGTTAGAGAGGGGCTTTCTCAGAGGGCTTTTTACAGTTTGTCTATTCCCAATTAGCCGGTTTAGTATACTTAATGAAAGTACTAATTCTTTCATAGGCCGCCCATTCTTAGTATTTGACGTTCAGGTAACAACAGGTAACTTTATTTGGAGTGGAAGCAGAGAGATAACACCAGATGCCAATTGTAGATCCTCTCACACCTGTGGTCACTGCAGCATCTGACTCCACTTTGTCCAAAAGGGATCTATTCCATTCAATTACACATGATCTAGATTAGACTGACAACAAGATACTGCACGGGACATAGCAGAGTTGGTGAAGTTGAGTGGTGATGAGTTTGCTATTTGGATGAATAAAGCAAGTAAAAAGTGTGTTAGATAAAAATTCATTTCAATTCGCTAATCGGGCTAATATGAATCAGGTGAATCGAGTTCTGCTTTTGGAAACTGGGTTAAGAAGGGGTGCACCGTTCCTGGAGGTACTGCAATACCAGGTCAATGCGTGGAGTGGACAGAGCAAGCTCTTTTTCCATCTCCCTGTTCTAAAAATCCATTTAATATATGGTCCCCAGATAGGGGACGTATCAGATATTAAACTGATAAGAACAGATACTACACTTGATCTTAGCCAAAAGGCCGAGAAGCGATAACCAGAATTGGTTTGGGCCTCGAGTGGCACCCTGGCCTATGCCGGACACATCTTAGGGAGAGAGAGCGAGAGGGAGACAAACCCACGCCTACACAAGACATTTTGTCACCCAAGCCAACCCTTGAAAAGGCTGCTTTGCAGAGCAAAAACAAGAAGAATGGTGCGTTTTGCAGCCGCCGCCCACTGCAATGAATCTGAATAACTCCTCCTTTAGGGCGCAAGCAACTCCCCTCCCCCTTGCAGTCTTTCCAATTCACGATACAAAAAGACGGACAGGACAGGTTGCCTGACTTTCCGTCACTGCCACCCTTTGCCATCCTTACCCGTAGAAAGCCCTTTCATCATCCCCAAACCCTAATCTTTTCCCTTTCCTTCCCAGCCCCCAAACCCTGCCCTCTGTACCTTTCTCACCACCCGCTTCCCTTCTCCTGTCATCCCCCTACCACCCGGGAAAAAAAGAGATTGCCCCCTCCTTCCACTAGCCCACCCTCCCACCCAAAGAACAACTTCTTCTGCGCAGCTTGTTTTCTAGGCAGCAGCGCTATTGTGATGTCATCGGGGGGCATTGTGACAAGCCGCCAGTGTTCCGTCTCTTCATGTTGTGCACTGTTCAAACCGAAAATACATCAACAGGCAGGCTACAGAAAAGCTTACTAACAAAGGTTAGAGAGGGGCTTTCTCAGAGGGCTTTTTACAGTTTGTCTATTCCCAATTAGCCGGTTTAGTATACTTAATGAAAGTACTAATTCTTTCATAGGCCGCCCATTCTTAGTATTTGACGTTCAGGTAACAACAGGTAACTTTATTTGGAGTGGAAGCAGAGAGATAACACCAGATGCCAATTGTAGATCCTCTCACACCTGTGGTCACTGCAGCATCTGACTCCACTTTGTCCAAAAGGGATCTATTCCATTCAATTACACATGATCTAGATTAGACTGACAACAAGATACTGCACGGGACATAGCAGAGTTGGTGAAGTTGAGTGGTGATGAGTTTGCTATTTGGATGAATAAAGCAAGTAAAAAGTGTGTTAGATAAAAATTCATTTCAATTCGCTAATCGGGCTAATATGAATCAGGTGAATCGAGTTCTGCTTTTGGAAACTGGGTTAAGAAGGGGTGCACCGTTCCTGGAGGTACTGCAATACCAGGTCAATGCGTGGAGTGGACAGAGCAAGCTCTTTTTCCATCTCCCTGTTCTAAAAATCCATTTAATATATGGTCCCCAGATAGGGGACGTATCAGATATTAAACTGATAAGAACAGATACTACACTTGATCTTAGCCAAAAGGCCGAGAAGCGATAACCAGAATTGGTTTGGGCCTCGAGTGGCACCCTGGCCTATGCCGGACACATCTTAGGGAGAGAGAGCGAGAGGGAGACAAACCCACGCCTACACAAGACATTTTGTCACCCAAGCCAACCCTTGAAAAGGCTGCTTTGCAGAGCAAAAACAAGAAGAATGGTGCGTTTTGCAGCCGCCGCCCACTGCAATGAATCTGAATAACTCCTCCTTTAGGGCGCAAGCAACTCCCCTCCCCCTTGCAGTCTTTCCAATTCACGATACAAAAAGACGGACAGGACAGGTTGCCTGACTTTCCGTCACTGCCACCCTTTGCCATCCTTACCCGTAGAAAGCCCTTTCATCATCCCCAAACCCTAATCTTTTCCCTTTCCTTCCCAGCCCCCAAACCCTGCCCTCTGTACCTTTCTCACCACCCGCTTCCCTTCTCCTGTCATCCCCCTACCACCCGGGAAAAAAAGAGATTGCCCCCTCCTTCCACTAGCCCACCCTCCCACCCAAAGAACAACTTCTTCTGCGCAGCTTGTTTTCTAGGCAGCAGCGCTATTGTGATGTCATCGGGGGGCATTGTGACAAGCCGCCAGTGTTCCGTCTCTTCATGTTGTGCACTGTTCAAACCGAAAATACATCAACAGGCAGGCTACAGAAAAGCTTACTAACAAAAGTTAGAGAGGGGCTTTCTCAGAGGGCTTTTTACAGTTTGTCTATTCCCAATTAGCCGGTTTAGTATACTTAATGAAAGTACTAATTCTTTCATAGGCCGCCCATTCTTAGTATTTGACGTTCAGGTAACAACAGGTAACTTTATTTGGAGTGGAAGCAGAGAGATAACACCAGATGCCAATTGTAGATCCTCTCACACCTGTGGTCACTGCAGCATCTGACTCCACTTTGTCCAAAAGGGATCTATTCCATTCAATTACACATGATCTAGATTAGACTGACAACAAGATACTGCACGGGACATAGCAGAGTTGGTGAAGTTGAGTGGTGATGAGTTTGCTATTTGGATGAATAAAGCAAGTAAAAAGTGTGTTAGATAAAAATTCATTTCAATTCGCTAATCGGGCTAATATGAATCAGGTGAATCGAGTTCTGCTTTTGGAAACTGGGTTAAGAAGGGGTGCACCGTTCCTGGAGGTACTGCAATACCAGGTCAATGCGTGGAGTGGACAGAGCAAGCTCTTTTTCCATCTCCCTGTTCTAAAAATCCATTTAATATATGGTCCCCAGATAGGGGACGTATCAGATATTAAACTGATAAGAACAGATCACGTTTCAAACAAGCTTTATTAAACTCAGTCATTACAAACAAAAAGTCACACTTTAGATACACAACACAGTTACTTGAGCACATGAAACGCATCATAAAACCCAAATCAGGTATTTACAGGTACAGTAAAATATCACATAAAATCACATAAACATACATAAAACCAGCATTTTACTTAAAACATGAGATAAAATACATTAAAAGCAATACAGTAAAAGACATAGAATCACAAATAAAATATGATTATAAATACATAAAAGTGTTCCATATCTGGAGACACCATGCCTTTTTTGCTTCCAATGTTCCCTGTTTTTTGCAGTCTCTCAAATAATACGTGTACATGGTACATAATGCAAGACCTATACAGTCTTTCACAGGGATGCAATCATGCTTGAACAGTAAAATATTTCTGGTTTTCCATAGAGCCTCTTTAAAACTGTTAATTATGAGCCATGCGATTTTTGCCTGGTGCATGGTAGGACAATCAATTATACCGTATAACACCACATCACAATTTAGGGTGCGCAACCCACACACCCATTTCAGGAGCGTGCCCACTGCCTGCCATACCTCTTGTGCGTAAGCACAATACCAGAACAGGTGGAACACCGTCTCCTCCTGGGCACACCTGTCTCTTGGGCATCTGGCACTGGCCACAAGTCCCCTACGATGTTGGAAGGCCCTGGTGGGGAGACATTGGTGGACTATTTGCCAGGCCAGATCCTTTTGCGTATTACTAAGAGCAGGGCATGAGACGTTGTTCCAAATTAATCGGCACCTAGACGGGGAAAAATTAGCCACATCCTCCATAATCTCATGACCCTTACAGGCGGCTGTCAACTTTCGCTGATTTGACAAGACTCCCTTGTCCACATTTATCAAATCATATTCAGATATAATAGTCTCTAAAATCTTATATTGTTTCGGAGGGGATAAAAGGACAGGACGATTAGGTAAAATATCAACATGCAGTTTTTTAAAAACATACCCCGTGCTGTACCTTAAAAAACAAGTAAAAGCCCCAGCATTATTCAAACTTTTGTAACAAAACACAAAAAACTTTATTAATAAAAACAACTTTAGGTCAGGGAGTCCCTTGCCACCATTCCTTTTACTCTTACATACAGTTATTCTCTTTAATTTTTCCATTTTGGAGTTCCACAGAAAATAAAAGATGGGTTTCATTAGTCTTTTAAAGTATAGGGAATTTGGAGGAAACACCATCGCTGCGTACAAAATGATGGGGAGCAGGATCATTTTTATGATTAGAATCTTCCCCTCCATAGTAAGTTTTCTTAGCTGCCATAATGATATTTTTTGACTCAATCTTGTGAGAACCAGGTCCCAGTTCTTACACCCATCATTTTGCTCATCAAAGTGGATCCCCAAAATATTTATCCCATCATTTTGGACCGGTATCTTTGGTGGCTCGGGCTCCCATTGACCTACAATAAAACAATCACATTTTTCTTTATTTAATTTAAAACCGGATCCAGCACTAAAAATCTCCGTATCCAGCACTGCTCTGTTTATGGCAGCGGAGCTGGTACAATATACAGACACATCATCCATGTATGCTAACGCTTTTACCTGGGCTCCCCCACCTCCAGGAACAGGGATCCCCCTAACCACCTTGTCCTCACGTAAACGGCACAAGAGTGGTTCTATAGCACAAACAAACAGTAAGGGGGACATGGGGCAACCCTGTTTTACCCCGGATCGGAGGGCGACCTCTTTTGTTAAAAAACCATTTATTAAAATCTGCGCATACGTGTCATTGTATAAAAGCTTAATTTTACCAATAAAACCAACAGGAAACCCCATCTTTTTTAAAACACTAAAAAGATAAAAGTGTGATACCCTGTCAAAAGCTTTTTTAAAATCAAGGGATAAAATGGCTATAGGCTGCTTGCGATCCTTCTGGTACCAGATCAGGTCCCGTATAAGGTTAAGATGCTCCCAGATGGACCGTCCGGGGATACCGCAGACCTGATCTGGATGAATCACACTTTTAATAACACTTTTAATACGGCTGCTTAAAATTTTAGCCAATATCTTATAATCAGTATTTAAAAGAGAGATAGGCCTCCAGTTTTCTAAATTTGCCTTATCACCTTTTTTAAAGATCAGGGTAATCACACATTTCTTCCAAGAATAGGGTATAAGATTGTCTTTAAAAACCTCATTAAAAACTCCCATAAGATCATCTTTAATAACATCCCAGAAAACATGATAAAACTCTATGGGGAGACCGTCTGACCCTGGAGCTTTACCTTTTTGAAAATCTTTTAGGGCTCCCTCCACCTCCGCCATGTTTATTTCCTCAGACAGGAGGTCCTTGTCCTCGGTGGATAAAAAGAGGGATAAAAAATTCAAATTATCATTAAAACAAGACTGATCAATGTGTTTGAGGTTAAAAAGGTTGCTAAAAAAGTTAAAAGCCTCCTCTAGCATTCCCTTTGATGATGTCTGACCTCCCAACTCCCGTATAAAATTCTTCCTCTCCCCCACTTTTTTAAAAAAATATCTAGAGCATGTCTCATCTTCTTCCAAATGTTTTACTCGGGAATTAAATATTATCTCTTTTCCTTTTTGGTCAAGAAAGTTCTGGATCTCAATTTTTAACTCAGTAATGTCCTCCTCTGCCCCAGGGACTCCCCACCCTTTTAACTTATGTAGAGTCTCCAATCTAACATTGAGATCCCTGAAACACCTTCTCTTTTCCCGGGCCCGCCTCCTACCCACAGTGACAAAGAAATTCCGTATGCGATACTTAACTCCATCCCACCAATTAGACATGGATTGCTCTGGACATTTCTTACTCCTCCATATTTTATATTGAGCAATAAATGCAGCCCGGGTTTCCTCATCCTGTAATGAACATGTATTTAGTTTCCAGGAGCGTTTGCCCACTTTCTCCTCATCTGCATATTCTAAATCTGCATATATGAGGGCGTGGTCTGAAAAAATATTTGTCATGAGTCCGGCTGATTTAGGGGTAAAAGAATCTGAGGAGGGAAGAATAAAATCAATACGGGAAGAGACAGTACCATTACTCCATGTGTACCCTGGGTCAGACGGGTGAATTTTTTTCCAGGCATCCTGCAATTTAAAATCAGATAAAATATGCTTGACTTGACATGAGGTTTTGTCTGGTTTTCTGGTATTGTCACCACCTCCTCTCCCCTCTCCCAACATCACACAGTTAAAATCCCCTCCCACCACCACAGGGGATGGACCTGTTAAAAACAACTGCATGTCATTAAAAAGAGAGGAGCGTTCATTTTTTTCAGGGGGAGCATAAATATTAATAAAACGACAAGTAAAACCATTAAAAACTGCATGTGTTAACAAAGCACGGCCTGGAGAAATTTCTGTGACAGATAAAATCTTAACATCTTTGTTTTTAAATAAAATCCCCACTCCAGCAGCCTTATTCATGTTAGACCCCGACCAGACAGAGGGCCCTAATGTCCAGTCTTTTTTAATGTCAGAGTATGTAAGGTCATGGCCAATGGCGCATTCCTGCAAGAAAAAAATGTCAAAGTTCAAGGTCATTAGCCATGCAAACAGGGCCACTCTTCTGATCGGGCTTTTTAAGCTCCTCACATTCAGTGAGGCTATTTTGATGTCCGCCATTAAATGTTTATGTTAAGACCAGAACTTTCAGAGTCCGAGAGATGGGAACAATCAAATATAGATGGAACAGTGTTCATACTACCGGTATCATCGGAGTCAGAGTCCACACATTCTGGGTCCACATTTGACCCTATCGGGCTGTTGGCTGGAATGGACACATGAGGACCCATCCGCCTCTTTTTCATTTCCTGGTCCCTCTCATTTCGGCCTCTTTTTGCGCAGGTGCTCAGGTCCATCTGGTCCCCCTGCCCAAGGGGTACTATGTCCAAAGTGTCCTGGTCATCCGGAGGTGGTCCCTGCACATCAGGGTGGACATCTGGCTGGACGTCTTGGATAACATCACAGGGAGCATCTGGCTTGTCCTCATGGTGGTCAACAGAGTGGTCATCAGGGGGGACATCCGTCTGGACACCTGGTTGGTCTGCAATAACGCTGTCATCCCTCTCCGACACGGTCCCGGACTGGGCCTCCATCGTGGATTCAGGAACTACCGAGCAGCCTGGCTGACTCGGCCTTCCCCCAGAACCGCTCCGGGGGGATCCCAACTCCCCGCCAGGTGTAACCTGGCAACCTGCAGGAGTGGGTGATGACTCAGCATTACAGGGGGGAGCTGAGTCAGTAGCGCTTACCACAACCGGGTCGGGTCTCCTTCGTCCAATAAGCACATCTGCAAAGCTGGCGACTAGGGACCCCGTCTTGGCCATACCCGCATGGGAAGGCACTCCTGCGGAACTTGCCGCAGGTGTCTGGGGACCCCCGGACCGCCTAGGCCGTAACGGACAGCTGTTAAATAGATGGGTACACAGACCGCATCCGCTGCAGATCTTATCACTTGTGCAATCTTTAGAGGTATGACCCCATTGACCACAGTTATGGCACTCACTAACTTTTTCGTTCTTGCACTCATGCTGCAAGTGACCAAGACCGCCACACTTCCGACATCTGCGAGGTTGCCCATTGTAGAATAGGTATCCAATGTTTTTTCCCAGCACTACCGTGGAGGGGGGGTGTACATGGCCCTCTGAACTCTCTGGGTCCGGGTTAAATCGCACCAAAAACCGGCGTTTGCCATTCCAAATCTCGTTAATGGTGTGCACATTCCCCACAAAGCGAACAGAGGTGCAGAAACGCCTAAGGTACAACTCAATGTCGTGCTCACTGACATACGGGTTGTACATGTACACCACCACAGGGGTCTCGCCTTCACTATACAGGTAAGTGAAAACCACCCCCTCCAATAGCTGGTCATGGATCGCACCCTTCACTCGCCCTTGGAAAGTGCTACAGGCAGTCTTGGTCCTCAACGTCAGGATGTACGTGCACTGCCCCCTCTCCTGCAGACAGTACACATCCTCTTTCCTTACGCCCAAGAGGTCTCGCAACAGACGGTTGTAGAACGCCTCTCCATTTCCACAACCAAAGTGGTCTTTCGGAACCTCGATTTTCACCGAGTTTTGAAGCTGGCCGGAGCCAGAAGTAAATTGCTGAATGCACGGCATTGTACCAGCAATAACTTGACAAAAAGCCTACCGTTTCTCACGGGCTCGGCCTTTCGCCGGGGGATCACCGCTCGTTGCCCGAGGACTAATCCGGCTCCCTAATAGCAGCAGGGGGGTGAAGTCCCACCGTGAGGTGAGACGATCCCCCCAGGCCAAGGAGCCGGGTACCTCGAGCACCTTCCAGCCAAAACCAAGCACAAAACCGTGAAGCTCTGCACCTGATCTCAGCCAAAAGGCCGAGAAGCGATAACCAGAATTGGTTTGGGCCTCGAGTGGCACCCTGGCCTATGCCGGACACATCTTAGGGAGAGAGAGCGAGAGGGAGACAAACCCACGCCTACACAAGACATTTTGTCACCCAAGCCAACCCTTGAAAAGGCTGCTTTGCAGAGCAAAAACAAGAAGAATGGTGCGTTTTGCAGCCGCCGCCCACTGCAATGAATCTGAATAACTCCTCCTTTAGGGCGCAAGCAACTCCCCTCCCCCTTGCAGTCTTTCCAATTCACGATACAAAAAGACGGACAGGACAGGTTGCCTGACTTTCCGTCACTGCCACCCTTTGCCATCCTTACCCGTAGAAAGCCCTTTCATCATCCCCAAACCCTAATCTTTTCCCTTTCCTTCCCAGCCCCCAAACCCTGCCCTCTGTACCTTTCTCACCACCCGCTTCCCTTCTCCTGTCATCCCCCTACCACCCGGGAAAAAAAGAGATTGCCCCCTCCTTCCACTAGCCCACCCTCCCACCCAAAGAACAACTTCTTCTGCGCAGCTTGTTTTCTAGGCAGCAGCGCTATTGTGATGTCATCGGGGGGCATTGTGACAAGCCGCCAGTGTTCCGTCTCTTCATGTTGTGCACTGTTCAAACCGAAAATACATCAACAGGCAGGCTACAGAAAAGCTTACTAACAAAGGTTAGAGAGGGGCTTTCTCAGAGGGCTTTTTACAGTTTGTCTATTCCCAATTAGCCGGTTTAGTATACTTAATGAAAGTACTAATTCTTTCATAGGCCGCCCATTCTTAGTATTTGACGTTCAGGTAACAACAGGTAACTTTATTTGGAGTGGAAGCAGAGAGATAACACCAGATGCCAATTGTAGATCCTCTCACACCTGTGGTCACTGCAGCATCTGACTCCACTTTGTCCAAAAGGGATCTATTCCATTCAATTACACATGATCTAGATTAGACTGACAACAAGATACTGCACGGGACATAGCAGAGTTGGTGAAGTTGAGTGGTGATGAGTTTGCTATTTGGATGAATAAAGCAAGTAAAAAGTGTGTTAGATAAAAATTCATTTCAATTCGCTAATCGGGCTAATATGAATCAGGTGAATCGAGTTCTGCTTTTGGAAACTGGGTTAAGAAGGGGTGCACCGTTCCTGGAGGTACTGCAATACCAGGTCAATGCGTGGAGTGGACAGAGCAAGCTCTTTTTCCATCTCCCTGTTCTAAAAATCCATTTAATATATGGTCCCCAGATAGGGGACGTATCAGATATTAAACTGATAAGAACAGATACTACACTTGATCTTAGCCAAAAGGCCGAGAAGCGATAACCAGAATTGGTTTGGGCCTCGAGTGGCACCCTGGCCTATGCCGGACACATCTTAGGGAGAGAGAGCGAGAGGGAGACAAACCCACGCCTACACAAGACATTTTGTCACCCAAGCCAACCCTTGAAAAGGCTGCTTTGCAGAGCAAAAACAAGAAGAATGGTGCGTTTTGCAGCCGCCGCCCACTGCAATGAATCTGAATAACTCCTCCTTTAGGGCGCAAGCAACTCCCCTCCCCCTTGCAGTCTTTCCAATTCACGATACAAAAAGACGGACAGGACAGGTTGCCTGACTTTCCGTCACTGCCACCCTTTGCCATCCTTACCCGTAGAAAGCCCTTTCATCATCCCCAAACCCTAATCTTTTCCCTTTCCTTCCCAGCCCCCAAACCCTGCCCTCTGTACCTTTCTCACCACCCGCTTCCCTTCTCCTGTCATCCCCCTACCACCCGGGAAAAAAAGAGATTGCCCCCTCCTTCCACTAGCCCACCCTCCCACCCAAAGAACAACTTCTTCTGCGCAGCTTGTTTTCTAGGCAGCAGCGCTATTGTGATGTCATCGGGGGGCATTGTGACAAGCCGCCAGTGTTCCGTCTCTTCATGTTGTGCACTGTTCAAACCGAAAATACATCAACAGGCAGGCTACAGAAAAGCTTACTAACAAAGGTTAGAGAGGGGCTTTCTCAGAGGGCTTTTTACAGTTTGTCTATTCCCAATTAGCCGGTTTAGTATACTTAATGAAAGTACTAATTCTTTCATAGGCCGCCCATTCTTAGTATTTGACGTTCAGGTAACAACAGGTAACTTTATTTGGAGTGGAAGCAGAGAGATAACACCAGATGCCAATTGTAGATCCTCTCACACCTGTGGTCACTGCAGCATCTGACTCCACTTTGTCCAAAAGGGATCTATTCCATTCAATTACACATGATCTAGATTAGACTGACAACAAGATACTGCACGGGACATAGCAGAGTTGGTGAAGTTGAGTGGTGATGAGTTTGCTATTTGGATGAATAAAGCAAGTAAAAAGTGTGTTAGATAAAAATTCATTTCAATTCGCTAATCGGGCTAATATGAATCAGGTGAATCGAGTTCTGCTTTTGGAAACTGGGTTAAGAAGGGGTGCACCGTTCCTGGAGGTACTGCAATACCAGGTCAATGCGTGGAGTGGACAGAGCAAGCTCTTTTTCCATCTCCCTGTTCTAAAAATCCATTTAATATATGGTCCCCAGATAGGGGACGTATCAGATATTAAACTGATAAGAACAGATACTACACTTGATCTTAGCCAAAAGGCCGAGAAGCGATAACCAGAATTGGTTTGGGCCTCGAGTGGCACCCTGGCCTATGCCGGACACATCTTAGGGAGAGAGAGCGAGAGGGAGACAAACCCACGCCTACACAAGACATTTTGTCACCCAAGCCAACCCTTGAAAAGGCTGCTTTGCAGAGCAAAAACAAGAAGAATGGTGCGTTTTGCAGCCGCCGCCCACTGCAATGAATCTGAATAACTCCTCCTTTAGGGCGCAAGCAACTCCCCTCCCCCTTGCAGTCTTTCCAATTCACGATACAAAAAGACGGACAGGACAGGTTGCCTGACTTTCCGTCACTGCCACCCTTTGCCATCCTTACCCGTAGAAAGCCCTTTCATCATCCCCAAACCCTAATCTTTTCCCTTTCCTTCCCAGCCCCCAAACCCTGCCCTCTGTACCTTTCTCACCACCCGCTTCCCTTCTCCTGTCATCCCCCTACCACCCGGGAAAAAAAGAGATTGCCCCCTCCTTCCACTAGCCCACCCTCCCACCCAAAGAACAACTTCTTCTGCGCAGCTTGTTTTCTAGGCAGCAGCGCTATTGTGATGTCATCGGGGGGCATTGTGACAAGCCGCCAGTGTTCCGTCTCTTCATGTTGTGCACTGTTCAAACCGAAAATACATCAACAGGCAGGCTACAGAAAAGCTTACTAACAAAGGTTAGAGAGGGGCTTTCTCAGAGGGCTTTTTACAGTTTGTCTATTCCCAATTAGCCGGTTTAGTATACTTAATGAAAGTACTAATTCTTTCATAGGCCGCCCATTCTTAGTATTTGACGTTCAGGTAACAACAGGTAACTTTATTTGGAGTGGAAGCAGAGAGATAACACCAGATGCCAATTGTAGATCCTCTCACACCTGTGGTCACTGCAGCATCTGACTCCACTTTGTCCAAAAGGGATCTATTCCATTCAATTACACATGATCTAGATTAGACTGACAACAAGATACTGCACGGGACATAGCAGAGTTGGTGAAGTTGAGTGGTGATGAGTTTGCTATTTGGATGAATAAAGCAAGTAAAAAGTGTGTTAGATAAAAATTCATTTCAATTCGCTAATCGGGCTAATATGAATCAGGTGAATCGAGTTCTGCTTTTGGAAACTGGGTTAAGAAGGGGTGCACCGTTCCTGGAGGTACTGCAATACCAGGTCAATGTGTGGAGTGGACAGAGCAAGCTCTTTTTCCATCTCCCTGTTCTAAAAATCCATTTAATATATGGTCCCCAGATAGGGGACGTATCAGATATTAAACTGATAAGAACAGATTTTGATTTAATGAAGCTTTCCAAAGCACCGCAAAAATGCATGACCGAAGTCACACCAAAAACAGTGCAAAGGCTAGGATTCGTGTGGACCCCTCCGTGAGAAGAGGATCCCCAAAAATCAACCCCGTCCCTCCGAGCCAGAAGGCCACAGCGAGGGTCAGGGATCTTCGGTGCTCCCCCAAGCCGAAGCCTGGTTGAGCCTTGTTGTTGCTCCCAGCGTCCACCGAGGCATCTTACCCAAGTGGAGTAGGGCGCTACTAGTCGTTGGTTTCGCAGCCGAGACTGCCCGGACCGTCAACCGGTGTTGGTTTCTCAGCCCAAGGCTGACCGGACCTCCAACCGGGTGTTGGTTTCTCAGCCAAAGCTGACCCGGACCTCCAACCAGGTGTTGGTTTCTCAGCCCAAAGCTGACCGGACCTCCGACCGGGATTATAAAAATTTCCCTTCTTAGCCAGAAGGCCGGGATAGGGCAATATGCTTGAAAAGTATGAATAGGCAAGGCGCGGCGTGCGACAGAGTCTGAGGCTTACCAGGGTCCCAACCTAGCAAGTTCAGACTCCCTCCAGGGTGTCCATTCCTGGGGCACATTGCACCATAACCCCCACACTTACTCAGTCTAATAGCCTCGATCCTGGTAGGGCCATGGTTTCCTCTAGATGGATATACTATCCTCCCAAAGTACTAACAAGCGCAACCTTCCAGTGTGCATTGCATCATTGTACTAAGGTGGCCAGAGCCTTAAACCACCTTTTCGAACGATACTACACTTGATCTTAGCCAAAAGGCCGAGAAGCGATAACCAGAATTGGTTTGGGCCTCGAGTGGCACCCTGGCCTATGCCGGACACATCTTAGGGAGAGAGAGCGAGAGGGAGACAAACCCACGCCTACACAAGACATTTTGTCACCCAAGCCAACCCTTGAAAAGGCTGCTTTGCAGAGCAAAAACAAGAAGAATGGTGCGTTTTGCAGCCGCCGCCCACTGCAATGAATCTGAATAACTCCTCCTTTAGGGCGCAAGCAACTCCCCTCCCCCTTGCAGTCTTTCCAATTCACGATACAAAAAGACGGACAGGACAGGTTGCCTGACTTTCCGTCACTGCCACCCTTTGCCATCCTTACCCGTAGAAAGCCCTTTCATCATCCCCAAACCCTAATCTTTTCCCTTTCCTTCCCAGCCCCCAAACCCTGCCCTCTGTACCTTTCTCACCACCCGCTTCCCTTCTCCTGTCATCCCCCTACCACCCGGGAAAAAAAGAGATTGCCCCCTCCTTCCACTAGCCCACCCTCCCACCCAAAGAACAACTTCTTCTGCGCAGCTTGTTTTCTAGGCAGCAGCGCTATTGTGATGTCATCGGGGGGCATTGTGACAAGCCGCCAGTGTTCCGTCTCTTCATGTTGTGCACTGTTCAAACCGAAAATACATCAACAGGCAGGCTACAGAAAAGCTTACTAACAAAGGTTAGAGAGGGGCTTTCTCAGAGGGCTTTTTACAGTTTGTCTATTCTCAATTAGCCGGTTTAGTATACTTAATGAAAGTACTAATTCTTTCATAGGCCGCCCATTCTTAGTATTTGACGTTCAGGTAACAACAGGTAACTTTATTTGGAGTGGAAGCAGAGAGATAACACCAGATGCCAATTGTAGATCCTCTCACACCTGTGGTCACTGCAGCATCTGACTCCACTTTGTCCAAAAGGGATCTATTCCATTCAATTACACATGATCTAGATTAGACTGACAACAAGATACTGCACGGGACATAGCAGAGTTGGTGAAGTTGAGTGGTGATGAGTTTGCTATTTGGATGAATAAAGCAAGTAAAAAGTGTGTTAGATAAAAATTCATTTCAATTCGCTAATCGGGCTAATATGAATCAGGTGAATCGAGTTCTGCTTTTGGAAACTGGGTTAAGAAGGGGTGCACCGTTCCTGGAGGTACTGCAATACCAGGTCAATGCGTGGAGTGGACAGAGCAAGCTCTTTTTCCATCTCCCTGTTCTAAAAATCCATTTAATATATGGTCCCCAGATAGGGGACGTATCAGATATTAAACTGATAAGAACAGATACTACACTTGATCTTAGCCAAAAGGCCGAGAAGCGATAACCAGAATTGGTTTGGGCCTCGAGTGGCACCCTGGCCTATGCCGGACACATCTTAGGGAGAGAGAGCGAGAGGGAGACAAACCCACGCCTACACAAGACATTTTGTCACCCAAGCCAACCCTTGAAAAGGCTGCTTTGCAGAGCAAAAACAAGAAGAATGGTGCGTTTTGCAGCCGCCGCCCACTGCAATGAATCTGAATAACTCCTCCTTTAGGGCGCAAGCAACTCCCCTCCCCCTTGCAGTCTTTCCAATTCACGATACAAAAAGACGGACAGGACAGGTTGCCTGACTTTCCGTCACTGCCACCCTTTGCCATCCTTACCCGTAGAAAGCCCTTTCATCATCCCCAAACCCTAATCTTTTCCCTTTCCTTCCCAGCCCCCAAACCCTGCCCTCTGTACCTTTCTCACCACCCGCTTCCCTTCTCCTGTCATCCCCCTACCACCCGGGAAAAAAAGAGATTGCCCCCTCCTTCCACTAGCCCACCCTCCCACCCAAAGAACAACTTCTTCTGCGCAGCTTGTTTTCTAGGCAGCAGCGCTATTGTGATGTCATCGGGGGGCATTGTGACAAGCCGCCAGTGTTCCGTCTCTTCATGTTGTGCACTGTTCAAACCGAAAATACATCAACAGGCAGGCTACAGAAAAGCTTACTAACAAAGGTTAGAGAGGGGCTTTCTCAGAGGGCTTTTTACAGTTTGTCTATTCCCAATTAGCCGGTTTAGTATACTTAATGAAAGTACTAATTCTTTCATAGGCCGCCCATTCTTAGTATTTGACGTTCAGGTAACAACAGGTAACTTTATTTGGAGTGGAAGCAGAGAGATAACACCAGATGCCAATTGTAGATCCTCTCACACCTGTGGTCACTGCAGCATCTGACTCCACTTTGTCCAAAAGGGATCTATTCCATTCAATTACACATGATCTAGATTAGACTGACAACAAGATACTGCACGGGACATAGCAGAGTTGGTGAAGTTGAGTGGTGATGAGTTTGCTATTTGGATGAATAAAGCAAGTAAAAAGTGTGTTAGATAAAAATTCATTTCAATTCGCTAATCGGGCTAATATGAATCAGGTGAATCGAGTTCTGCTTTTGGAAACTGGGTTAAGAAGGGGTGCACCGTTCCTGGAGGTACTGCAATACCAGGTCAATGCGTGGAGTGGACAGAGCAAGCTCTTTTTCCATCTCCCTGTTCTAAAAATCCATTTAATATATGGTCCCCAGATAGGGGACGTATCAGATATTAAACTGATAAGAATAGATACTACACTTGATCTTAGCCAAAAGGCCGAGAAGCGATAACCAGAATTGGTTTGGGCCTCGAGTGGCACCCTGGCCTATGCCGGACACATCTTAGGGAGAGAGAGCGAGAGGGAGACAAACCCACGCCTACACAAGACATTTTGTCACCCAAGCCAACCCTTGAAAAGGCTGCTTTGCAGAGCAAAAACAAGAAGAATGGTGCGTTTTGCAGCCGCCGCCCACTGCAATGAATCTGAATAACTCCTCCTTTAGGGCGCAAGCAACTCCCCTCCCCCTTGCAGTCTTTCCAATTCACGATACAAAAAGACGGACAGGACAGGTTGCCTGACTTTCCGTCACTGCCACCCTTTGCCATCCTTACCCGTAGAAAGCCCTTTCATCATCCCCAAACCCTAATCTTTTCCCTTTCCTTCCCAGCCCCCAAACTCTGCCCTCTGTACCTTTCTCACCACCCGCTTCCCTTCTCCTGTCATCCCCCTACCACCCGGGAAAAAAAGAGATTGCCCCCTCCTTCCACTAGCCCACCCTCCCACCCAAAGAACAACTTCTTCTGCGCAGCTTGTTTTCTAGGCAGCAGCGCTATTGTGATGTCATCGGGGGGCATTGTGACAAGCCGCCAGTGTTCCGTCTCTTCATGTTGTGCACTGTTCAAACCGAAAATACATCAACAGGCAGGCTACAGAAAAGCTTACTAACAAAGGTTAGAGAGGGGCTTTCTCAGAGGGCTTTTTACAGTTTGTCTATTCCCAATTAGCCGGTTTAGTATACTTAATGAAAGTACTAATTCTTTCATAGGCCGCCCATTCTTAGTATTTGACGTTCAGGTAACAACAGGTAACTTTATTTGGAGTGGAAGCAGAGAGATAACACCAGATGCCAATTGTAGATCCTCTCACACCTGTGGTCACTGCAGCATCTGACTCCACTTTGTCCAAAAGGGATCTATTCCATTCAATTACACATGATCTAGATTAGACTGACAACAAGATACTGCACGGGACATAGCAGAGTTGGTGAAGTTGAGTGGTGATGAGTTTGCTATTTGGATGAATAAAGCAAGTAAAAAGTGTGTTAGATAAAAATTCATTTCAATTCGCTAATCGGGCTAATATGAATCAGGTGAATCGAGTTCTGCTTTTGGAAACTGGGTTAAGAAGGGGTGCACCGTTCCTGGAGGTACTGCAATACCAGGTCAATGCGTGGAGTGGACAGAGCAAGCTCTTTTTCCATCTCCCTGTTCTAAAAATCCATTTAATATATGGTCCCCAGATAGGGGACGTATCAGATATTAAACTGATAAGAACAGATACTACACTTGATCTTAGCCAAAAGGCCGAGAAGCGATAACCAGAATTGGTTTGGGCCTCGAGTGGCACCCTGGCCTATGCCGGACACATCTTAGGGAGAGAGAGCGAGAGGGAGACAAACCCACGCCTACACAAGACATTTTGTCACCCAAGCCAACCCTTGAAAAGGCTGCTTTGCAGAGCAAAAACAAGAAGAATGGTGCGTTTTGCAGCCGCCGCCCACTGCAATGAATCTGAATAACTCCTCCTTTAGGGCGCAAGCAACTCCCCTCCCCCTTGCAGTCTTTCCAATTCACGATACAAAAAGACGAACAGGACAGGTTGCCTGACTTTCCGTCACTGCCACCCTTTGCCATCCTTACCCGTAGAAAGCCCTTTCATCATCCCCAAACCCTAATCTTTTCCCTTTCCTTCCCAGCCCCCAAACCCTGCCCTCTGTACCTTTCTCACCACCCGCTTCCCTTCTCCTGTCATCCCCCTACCACCCGGGAAAAAAAGAGATTGCCCCCTCCTTCCACTAGCCCACCCTCCCACCCAAAGAACAACTTCTTCTGCGCAGCTTGTTTTCTAGGCAGCAGCGCTATTGTGATGTCATCGGGGGGCATTGTGACAAGCCGCCAGTGTTCCGTCTCTTCATGTTGTGCACTGTTCAAACCGAAAATACATCAACAGGCAGGCTACAGAAAAGCTTACTAACAAAGGTTAGAGAGGGGCTTTCTCAGAGGGCTTTTTACAGTTTGTCTATTCCCAATTAGCCGGTTTAGTATACTTAATGAAAGTACTAATTCTTTCATAGGCCGCCCATTCTTAGTATTTGACGTTCAGGTAACAACAGGTAACTTTATTTGGAGTGGAAGCAGAGAGATAACACCAGATGCCAATTGTAGATCCTCTCACACCTGTGGTCACTGCAGCATCTGACTCCACTTTGTCCAAAAGGGATCTATTCCATTCAATTACACATGATCTAGATTAGACTGACAACAAGATACTGCACGGGACATAGCAGAGTTGGTGAAGTTGAGTGGTGATGAGTTTGCTATTTGGATGAATAAAGCAAGTAAAAAGTGTGTTAGATAAAAATTCATTTCAATTCGCTAATCGGGCTAATATGAATCAGGTGAATCGAGTTCTGCTTTTGGAAACTGGGTTAAGAAGGGGTGCACCGTTCCTGGAGGTACTGCAATACCAGGTCAATGCGTGGAGTGGACAGAGCAAGCTCTTTTTCCATCTCCCTGTTCTAAAAATCCATTTAATATATGGTCCCCAGATAGGGGACGTATCAGATATTAAACTGATAAGAACAGATTTTTGATTTAATGAAGCTTTCCAAAGCACCGCAAAAATGCATGACCGAAGTCACACCAAAAACAGTGCAAAGGCTAGGATTCGTGTGGACCCCTCCGTGAGAAGAGGATCCCCAAAAATCAACCCCGTCCCTCCGAGCCAGAAGGCCACAGCGAGGGTCAGGGATCTTCGGTGCTCCCCCAAGCCGAAGCCTGGTTGAGCCTTGTTGTTGCTCCCAGCGTCCACCGAGGCATCTTACCCAAGTGGAGTAGGGAGCTACTAGTCGTTGGTTTCGCAGCCGAGACTGCCCGGACCGTCAACCGGTGTTGGTTTCTCAGCCCAAGGCTGACCGGACCTCCAACCGGGTGTTGGTTTCTCAGCCCAAGGCTGACCGGACCTCCAACCGGGTGTTGGTTTCTCAGCCCAAGGCTAACCGGACCTCCAACCGGGTGTTGGTTTCTCAGCCAAAGCTGACCCGGACCTCCAACCGGGTGTTGGTTTCTCAGCCCAAAGCTGACCGGACCTCCGACCGGGATTATAAAAATTTCCCTTCTTAGCCAGAAGGCCGGGATAGGGCAATATGCTTGGAAAGTATGAATAGGCAAGGCGCGGCGTGCGACAGAGTCTGAGGCTTACCAGGGTCCCAACCTAGCAAGTTCAGACTCCCTCCAGGGTGTCCATTCCTGGGGCACATTGCACCATAACCCCCACACTTACTCAGTCTAATAGCCTCGATCCTGGTAGGGCCATGGTTTCCTCTAGATGGATATACTATCCTCCCAAAGTACTAACAAGCGCAACCTTCCAGTGTGCATTGCATCATTGTACTAAGGTGGCCGGAGCCTTAAACCACCTTTTCGAACGATACTACACTTGATCTTAGCCAAAAGGCCGAGAAGCGATAACCAGAATTGGTTTGGGCCTCGAGTGGCACCCTGGCCTATGCCGGACACATCTTAGGGAGAGAGAGCGAGAGGGAGACAAACCCACGCCTACACAAGACATTTTGTCACCCAAGCCAACCCTTGAAAAGGCTGCTTTGCAGAGCAAAAACAAGAAGAATGGTGCGTTTTGCAGCCGCCGCCCACTGCAATGAATCTGAATAACTCCTCCTTTAGGGCGCAAGCAACTCCCCTCCCCCTTGCAGTCTTTCCAATTCACGATACAAAAAGACGGACAGGACAGGTTGCCTGACTTTCCGTCACTGCCACCCTTTGCCATCCTTACCCGTAGAAAGCCCTTTCATCATCCCCAAACCCTAATCTTTTCCCTTTCCTTCCCAGCCCCCAAACCCTGCCCTCTGTACCTTTCTCACCACCCGCTTCCCTTCTCCTGTCATCCCCCTACCACCCGGGAAAAAAAGAGATTGCCCCCTCCTTCCACTAGCCCACCCTCCCACCCAAAGAACAACTTCTTCTGCGCAGCTTGTTTTCTAGGCAGCAGCGCTATTGTGATGTCATCGGGGGGCATTGTGACAAGCCGCCAGTGTTCCGTCTCTTCATGTTGTGCACTGTTCAAACCGAAAATACATCAACAGGCAGGCTACAGAAAAGCTTACTAACAAAGGTTAGAGAGGGGCTTTCTCAGAGGGCTTTTTACAGTTTGTCTATTCCCAATTAGCCGGTTTAGTATACTTAATGAAAGTACTAATTCTTTCATAGGCCGCCCATTCTTAGTATTTGACGTTCAGGTAACAACAGGTAACTTTATTTGGAGTGGAAGCAGAGAGATAACACCAGATGCCAATTGTAGATCCTCTCACACCTGTGGTCACTGCAGCATCTGACTCCACTTTGTCCAAAAGGGATCTATTCCATTCAATTACACATGATCTAGATTAGACTGACAACAAGATACTGCACGGGACATAGCAGAGTTGGTGAAGTTGAGTGGTGATGAGTTTGCTATTTGGATGAATAAAGCAAGTAAAAAGTGTGTTAGATAAAAATTCATTTCAATTCGCTAATCGGGCTAATATGAATCAGGTGAATCGAGTTCTGCTTTTGGAAACTGGGTTAAGAAGGGGTGCACCGTTCCTGGAGGTACTGCAATACCAGGTCAATGCGTGGAGTGGACAGAGCAAGCTCTTTTTCCATCTCCCTGTTCTAAAAATCCATTTAATATATGGTCCCCAGATAGGGGACGTATCAGATATTAAACTGATAAGAACAGATACTACACTTGATCTTAGCCAAAAGGCCGAGAAGCGATAACCAGAATTGGTTTGGGCCTCGAGTGGCACCCTGGCCTATGCCGGACACATCTTAGGGAGAGAGAGCGAGAGGGAGACAAACCCACGCCTACACAAGACATTTTGTCACCCAAGCCAACCCTTGAAAAGGCTGCTTTGCAGAGCAAAAACAAGAAGAATGGTGCGTTTTGCAGCCGCCGCCCACTGCAATGAATCTGAATAACTCCTCCTTTAGGGCGCAAGCAACTCCCCTCCCCCTTGCAGTCTTTCCAATTCACGATACAAAAAGACGGACAGGACAGGTTGCCTGACTTTCCGTCACTGCCACCCTTTGCCATCCTTACCCGTAGAAAGCCCTTTCATCATCCCCAAACCCTAATCTTTTCCCTTTCCTTCCCAGCCCCCAAACCCTGCCCTCTGTACCTTTCTCACCACCCGCTTCCCTTCTCCTGTCATCCCCCTACCACCCGGGAAAAAAAGAGATTGCCCCCTCCTTCCACTAGCCCACCCTCCCACCCAAAGAACAACTTCTTCTGCGCAGCTTGTTTTCTAGGCAGCAGCGCTATTGTGATGTCATCGGGGGGCATTGTGACAAGCCGCCAGTGTTCCGTCTCTTCATGTTGTGCACTGTTCAAACCGAAAATACATCAACAGGCAGGCTACAGAAAAGCTTACTAACAAAGGTTAGAGAGGGGCTTTCTCAGAGGGCTTTTTACAGTTTGTCTATTCCCAATTAGCCGGTTTAGTATACTTAATGAAAGTACTAATTCTTTCATAGGCCGCCCATTCTTAGTATTTGACGTTCAGGTAACAACAGGTAACTTTATTTGGAGTGGAAGCAGAGAGATAACACCAGATGCCAATTGTAGATCCTCTCACACCTGTGGTCACTGCAGCATCTGACTCCACTTTGTCCAAAAGGGATCTATTCCATTCAATTACACATGATCTAGATTAGACTGACAACAAGATACTGCACGGGACATAGCAGAGTTGGTGAAGTTGAGTGGTGATGAGTTTGCTATTTGGATGAATAAAGCAAGTAAAAAGTGTGTTAGATAAAAATTCATTTCAATTCGCTAATCGGGCTAATATGAATCAGGTGAATCGAGTTCTGCTTTTGGAAACTGGGTTAAGAAGGGGTGCACCGTTCCTGGAGGTACTGCAATACCAGGTCAATGCGTGGAGTGGACAGAGCAAGCTCTTTTTCCATCTCCCTGTTCTAAAAATCCATTTAATATATGGTCCCCAGATAGGGGACGTATCAGATATTAAACTGATAAGAACAGATACTACACTTGATCTTAGCCAAAAGGCCGAGAAGCGATAACCAGAATTGGTTTGGGCCTCGAGTGGCACCCTGGCCTATGCCGGACACATCTTAGGGAGAGAGAGCGAGAGGGAGACAAACCCACGCCTACACAAGACATTTTGTCACCCAAGCCAACCCTTGAAAAGGCTGCTTTGCAGAGCAAAAACAAGAAGAATGGTGCGTTTTGCAGCCGCCGCCCACTGCAATGAATCTGAATAACTCCTCCTTTAGGGCGCAAGCAACTCCCCTCCCCCTTGCAGTCTTTCCAATTCACGATACAAAAAGACGGACAGGACAGGTTGCCTGACTTTCCGTCACTGCCACCCTTTGCCATCCTTACCCGTAGAAAGCCCTTTCATCATCCCCAAACCCTAATCTTTTCCCTTTCCTTCCCAGCCCCCAAACCCTGCCCTCTGTACCTTTCTCACCACCCGCTTCCCTTCTCCTGTCATCCCCCTACCACCCGGGAAAAAAAGAGATTGCCCCCTCCTTCCACTAGCCCACCCTCCCACCCAAAGAACAACTTCTTCTGCGCAGCTTGTTTTCTAGGCAGCAGCGCTATTGTGATGTCATCGGGGGGCATTGTGACAAGCCGCCAGTGTTCCGTCTCTTCATGTTGTGCACTGTTCAAACCGAAAATACATCAACAGGCAGGCTACAGAAAAGCTTACTAACAAAGGTTAGAGAGGGGCTTTCTCAGAGGGCTTTTTACAGTTTGTCTATTCCCAATTAGCCGGTTTAGTATACTTAATGAAAGTACTAATTCTTTCATAGGCCGCCCATTCTTAGTATTTGACGTTCAGGTAACAACAGGTAACTTTATTTGGAGTGGAAGCAGAGAGATAACACCAGATGCCAATTGTAGATCCTCTCACACCTGTGGTCACTGCAGCATCTGACTCCACTTTGTCCAAAAGGGATCTATTCCATTCAATTACACATGATCTAGATTAGACTGACAACAAGATACTGCACGGGACATAGCAGAGTTGGTGAAGTTGAGTGGTGATGAGTTTGCTATTTGGATGAATAAAGCAAGTAAAAAGTGTGTTAGATAAAAATTCATTTCAATTCGCTAATCGGGCTAATATGAATCAGGTGAATCGAGTTCTGCTTTTGGAAACTGGGTTAAGAAGGGGTGCACCGTTCCTGGAGGTACTGCAATACCAGGTCAATGCGTGGAGTGGACAGAGCAAGCTCTTTTTCCATCTCCCTGTTCTAAAAATCCATTTAATATATGGTCCCCAGATAGGGGACGTATCAGATATTAAACTGATAAGAACAGATACTACACTTGATCTTAGCCAAAAGGCCGAGAAGCGATAACCAGAATTGGTTTGGGCCTCGAGTGGCACCCTGGCCTATGCCGGACACATCTTAGGGAGAGAGAGCGAGAGGGAGACAAACCCACGCCTACACAAGACATTTTGTCACCCAAGCCAACCCTTGAAAAGGCTGCTTTGCAGAGCAAAAACAAGAAGAATGGTGCGTTTTGCAGCCGCCGCCCACTGCAATGAATCTGAATAACTCCTCCTTTAGGGCGCAAGCAACTCCCCTCCCCCTTGCAGTCTTTCCAATTCACGATACAAAAAGACGGACAGGACAGGTTGCCTGACTTTCCGTCACTGCCACCCTTTGCCATCCTTACCCGTAGAAAGCCCTTTCATCATCCCCAAACCCTAATCTTTTCCCTTTCCTTCCCAGCCCCCAAACCCTGCCCTCTGTACCTTTCTCACCACCCGCTTCCCTTCTCCTGTCATCCCCCTACCACCCGGGAAAAAAAGAGATTGCCCCCTCCTTCCACTAGCCCACCCTCCCACCCAAAGAACAACTTCTTCTGCGCAGCTTGTTTTCTAGGCAGCAGCGCTATTGTGATGTCATCGGGGGGCATTGTGACAAGCCGCCAGTGTTCCGTCTCTTCATGTTGTGCACTGTTCAAACCGAAAATACATCAACAGGCAGGCTACAGAAAAGCTTACTAACAAAGGTTAGAGAGGGGCTTTCTCAGAGGGCTTTTTACAGTTTGTCTATTCCCAATTAGCCGGTTTAGTATACTTAATGAAAGTACTAATTCTTTCATAGGCCGCCCATTCTTAGTATTTGACGTTCAGGTAACAACAGGTAACTTTATTTGGAGTGGAAGCAGAGAGATAACACCAGATGCCAATTGTAGATCCTCTCACACCTGTGGTCACTGCAGCATCTGACTCCACTTTGTCCAAAAGGGATCTATTCCATTCAATTACACATGATCTAGATTAGACTGACAACAAGATACTGCACGGGACATAGCAGAGTTGGTGAAGTTGAGTGGTGATGAGTTTGCTATTTGGATGAATAAAGCAAGTAAAAAGTGTGTTAGATAAAAATTCATTTCAATTCGCTAATCGGGCTAATATGAATCAGGTGAATCGAGTTCTGCTTTTGGAAACTGGGTTAAGAAGGGGTGCACCGTTCCTGGAGGTACTGCAATACCAGGTCAATGCGTGGAGTGGACAGAGCAAGCTCTTTTTCCATCTCCCTGTTCTAAAAATCCATTTAATATATGGTCCCCAGATAGGGGACGTATCAGATATTAAACTGATAAGAACAGATACTACACTTGATCTTAGCCAAAAGGCCGAGAAGCGATAACCAGAATTGGTTTGGGCCTCGAGTGGCACCCTGGCCTATGCCGGACACATCTTAGGGAGAGAGAGCGAGAGGGAGACAAACCCACGCCTACACAAGACATTTTGTCACCCAAGCCAACCCTTGAAAAGGCTGCTTTGCAGAGCAAAAACAAGAAGAATGGTGCGTTTTGCAGCCGCCGCCCACTGCAATGAATCTGAATAACTCCTCCTTTAGGGCGCAAGCAACTCCCCTCCCCCTTGCAGTCTTTCCAATTCACGATACAAAAAGACGGACAGGACAGGTTGCCTGACTTTCCGTCACTGCCACCCTTTGCCATCCTTACCCGTAGAAAGCCCTTTCATCATCCCCAAACCCTAATCTTTTCCCTTTCCTTCCCAGCCCCCAAACCCTGCCCTCTGTACCTTTCTCACCACCCGCTTCCCTTCTCCTGTCATCCCCCTACCACCCGGGAAAAAAAGAGATTGCCCCCTCCTTCCACTAGCCCACCCTCCCACCCAAAGAACAACTTCTTCTGCGCAGCTTGTTTTCTAGGCAGCAGCGCTATTGTGATGTCATCGGGGGGCATTGTGACAAGCCGCCAGTGTTCCGTCTCTTCATGTTGTGCACTGTTCAAACCGAAAATACATCAACAGGCAGGCTACAGAAAAGCTTACTAACAAAGGTTAGAGAGGGGCTTTCTCAGAGGGCTTTTTACAGTTTGTCTATTCCCAATTAGCCGGTTTAGTATACTTAATGAAAGTACTAATTCTTTCATAGGCCGCCCATTCTTAGTATTTGACGTTCAGGTAACAACAGGTAACTTTATTTGGAGTGGAAGCAGAGAGATAACACCAGATGCCAATTGTAGATCCTCTCACACCTGTGGTCACTGCAGCATCTGACTCCACTTTGTCCAAAAGGGATCTATTCCATTCAATTACACATGATCTAGATTAGACTGACAACAAGATACTGCACGGGACATAGCAGAGTTGGTGAAGTTGAGTGGTGATGAGTTTGCTATTTGGATGAATAAAGCAAGTAAAAAGTGTGTTAGATAAAAATTCATTTCAATTCGCTAATCGGGCTAATATGAATCAGGTGAATCGAGTTCTGCTTTTGGAAACTGGGTTAAGAAGGGGTGCACCGTTCCTGGAGGTACTGCAATACCAGGTCAATGCGTGGAGTGGACAGAGCAAGCTCTTTTTCCATCTCCCTGTTCTAAAAATCCATTTAATATATGGTCCCCAGATAGGGGACGTATCAGATATTAAACTGATAAGAACAGATACTACACTTGATCTTAGCCAAAAGGCCGAGAAGCGATAACCAGAATTGGTTTGGGCCTCGAGTGGCACCCTGGCCTATGCCGGACACATCTTAGGGAGAGAGAGCGAGAGGGAGACAAACCCACGCCTACACAAGACATTTTGTCACCCAAGCCAACCCTTGAAAAGGCTGCTTTGCAGAGCAAAAACAAGAAGAATGGTGCGTTTTGCAGCCGCCGCCCACTGCAATGAATCTGAATAACTCCTCCTTTAGGGCGCAAGCAACTCCCCTCCCCCTTGCAGTCTTTCCAATTCACGATACAAAAAGACGGACAGGACAGGTTGCCTGACTTTCCGTCACTGCCACCCTTTGCCATCCTTACCCGTAGAAAGCCCTTTCATCATCCCCAAACCCTAATCTTTTCCCTTTCCTTCCCAGCCCCCAAACCCTGCCCTCTGTACCTTTCTCACCACCCGCTTCCCTTCTCCTGTCATCCCCCTACCACCCGGGAAAAAAAGAGATTGCCCCCTCCTTCCACTAGCCCACCCTCCCACCCAAAGAACAACTTCTTCTGCGCAGCTTGTTTTCTAGGCAGCAGCGCTATTGTGATGTCATCGGGGGGCATTGTGACAAGCCGCCAGTGTTCCGTCTCTTCATGTTGTGCACTGTTCAAACCGAAAATACATCAACAGGCAGGCTACAGAAAAGCTTACTAACAAAGGTTAGAGAGGGGCTTTCTCAGAGGGCTTTTTACAGTTTGTCTATTCCCAATTAGCCGGTTTAGTATACTTAATGAAAGTACTAATTCTTTCATAGGCCGCCCATTCTTAGTATTTGACGTTCAGGTAACAACAGGTAACTTTATTTGGAGTGGAAGCAGAGAGATAACACCAGATGCCAATTGTAGATCCTCTCACACCTGTGGTCACTGCAGCATCTGACTCCACTTTGTCCAAAAGGGATCTATTCCATTCAATTACACATGATCTAGATTAGACTGACAACAAGATACTGCACGGGACATAGCAGAGTTGGTGAAGTTGAGTGGTGATGAGTTTGCTATTTGGATGAATAAAGCAAGTAAAAAGTGTGTTAGATAAAAATTCATTTCAATTCGCTAATCGGGCTAATATGAATCAGGTGAATCGAGTTCTGCTTTTGGAAACTGGGTTAAGAAGGGGTGCACCGTTCCTGGAGGTACTGCAATACCAGGTCAATGCGTGGAGTGGACAGAGCAAGCTCTTTTTCCATCTCCCTGTTCTAAAAATCCATTTAATATATGGTCCCCAGATAGGGGACGTATCAGATATTAAACTGATAAGAACAGATACTACACTTGATCTTAGCCAAAAGGCCGAGAAGCGATAACCAGAATTGGTTTGGGCCTCGAGTGGCACCCTGGCCTATGCCGGACACATCTTAGGGAGAGAGAGCGAGAGGGAGACAAACCCACGCCTACACAAGACATTTTGTCACCCAAGCCAACCCTTGAAAAGGCTGCTTTGCAGAGCAAAAACAAGAAGAATGGTGCGTTTTGCAGCCGCCGCCCACTGCAATGAATCTGAATAACTCCTCCTTTAGGGCGCAAGCAACTCCCCTCCCCCTTGCAGTCTTTCCAATTCACGATACAAAAAGACGGACAGGACAGGTTGCCTGACTTTCCGTCACTGCCACCCTTTGCCATCCTTACCCGTAGAAAGCCCTTTCATCATCCCCAAACCCTAATCTTTTCCCTTTCCTTCCCAGCCCCCAAACCCTGCCCTCTGTACCTTTCTCACCACCCGCTTCCCTTCTCCTGTCATCCCCCTACCACCCGGGAAAAAAAGAGATTGCCCCCTCCTTCCACTAGCGCACCCTCCCACCCAAAGAACAACTTCTTCTGCGCAGCTTGTTTTCTAGGCAGCAGCGCTATTGTGATGTCATCGGGGGGCATTGTGACAAGCCGCCAGTGTTCCGTCTCTTCATGTTGTGCACTGTTCAAACCGAAAATACATCAACAGGCAGGCTACAGAAAAGCTTACTAACAAAGGTTAGAGAGGGGCTTTCTCAGAGGGCTTTTTACAGTTTGTCTATTCCCAATTAGCCGGTTTAGTATACTTAATGAAAGTACTAATTCTTTCATAGGCCGCCCATTCTTAGTATTTGACGTTCAGGTAACAACAGGTAACTTTATTTGGAGTGGAAGCAGAGAGATAACACCAGATGCCAATTGTAGATCCTCTCACACCTGTGGTCACTGCAGCATCTGACTCCACTTTGTCCAAAAGGGATCTATTCCATTCAATTACACATGATCTAGATTAGACTGACAACAAGATACTGCACGGGACATAGCAGAGTTGGTGAAGTTGAGTGGTGATGAGTTTGCTATTTGGATGAATAAAGCAAGTAAAAAGTGTGTTAGATAAAAATTCATTTCAATTCGCTAATCGGGCTAATATGAATCAGGTGAATCGAGTTCTGCTTTTGGAAACTGGGTTAAGAAGGGGTGCACCGTTCCTGGAGGTACTGCAATACCAGGTCAATGCGTGGAGTGGACAGAGCAAGCTCTTTTTCCATCTCCCTGTTCTAAAAATCCATTTAATATATGGTCCCCAGATAGGGGACGTATCAGATATTAAACTGATAAGAACAGATTTTTTTTTTTTTTTTTTTTTTTTTTTTTGAAGGATGAGTTTGAAAATAATAAAGTGACCGCCTCTCGTTGCCCAGGTAACCGTCCGTCACAAGAGGGCTATGACATCCTACGATGCACACTCCCCCAAGGTCAGCAGTTGTGCAATACCCTGGCACCTTTCAGCACCAACCAAGGTAGTACCCTCCCAAACTACACTTGATCTTAGCCAAAAGGCCGAGAAGCGATAACCAGAATTGGTTTGGGCCTCGAGTGGCACCCTGGCCTATGCCGGACACATCTTAGGGAGAGAGAGCGAGAGGGAGACAAACCCACGCCTACACAAGACATTTTGTCACCCAAGCCAACCCTTGAAAAGGCTGCTTTGCAGAGCAAAAACAAGAAGAATGGTGCGTTTTGCAGCCGCCGCCCACTGCAATGAATCTGAATAACTCCTCCTTTAGGGCGCAAGCAACTCCCCTCCCCCTTGCAGTCTTTCCAATTCACGATACAAAAAGACGGACAGGACAGGTTGCCTGACTTTCCGTCACTGCCACCCTTTGCCATCCTTACCCGTAGAAAGCCCTTTCATCATCCCCAAACCCTAATCTTTTCCCTTTCCTTCCCAGCCCCCAAACCCTGCCCTCTGTACCTTTCTCACCACCCGCTTCCCTTCTCCTGTCATCCCCCTACCACCCGGGAAAAAAAGAGATTGCCCCCTCCTTCCACTAGCCCACCCTCCCACCCAAAGAACAACTTCTTCTGCGCAGCTTGTTTTCTAGGCAGCAGCGCTATTGTGATGTCATCGGGGGGCATTGTGACAAGCCGCCAGTGTTCCGTCTCTTCATGTTGTGCACTGTTCAAACCGAAAATACATCAACAGGCAGGCTACAGAAAAGCTTACTAACAAAGGTTAGAGAGGGGCTTTCTCAGAGGGCTTTTTACAGTTTGTCTATTCCCAATTAGCCGGTTTAGTATACTTAATGAAAGTACTAATTCTTTCATAGGCCGCCCATTCTTAGTATTTGACGTTCAGGTAACAACAGGTAACTTTATTTGGAGTGGAAGCAGAGAGATAACACCAGATGCCAATTGTAGATCCTCTCACACCTGTGGTCACTGCAGCATCTGACTCCACTTTGTCCAAAAGGGATCTACTCCATTCAATTACACATGATCTAGATTAGACTGACAACAAGATACTGCACGGGACATAGCAGAGTTGGTGAAGTTGAGTGGTGATGAGTTTGCTATTTGGATGAATAAAGCAAGTAAAAAGTGTGTTAGATAAAAATTCATTTCAATTCGCTAATCGGGCTAATATGAATCAGGTGAATCGAGTTCTGCTTTTGGAAACTGGGTTAAGAAGGGGTGCACCGTTCCTGGAGGTACTGCAATACCAGGTCAATGCGTGGAGTGGACAGAGCAAGCTCTTTTTCCATCTCCCTGTTCTAAAAATCCATTTAATATATGGTCCCCAGATAGGGGACGTATCAGATATTAAACTGATAAGAACAGATACTACACTTGATCTTAGCCAAAAGGCCGAGAAGCGATAACCAGAATTGGTTTGGGCCTCGAGTGGCACCCTGGCCTATGCCGGACACATCTTAGGGAGAGAGAGCGAGAGGGAGACAAACCCACGCCTACACAAGACATTTTGTCACCCAAGCCAACCCTTGAAAAGGCTGCTTTGCAGAGCAAAAACAAGAAGAATGGTGCGTTTTGCAGCCGCCGCCCACTGCAATGAATCTGAATAACTCCTCCTTTAGGGCGCAAGCAACTCCCCTCCCCCTTGCAGTCTTTCCAATTCACGATACAAAAAGACGGACAGGACAGGTTGCCTGACTTTCCGTCACTGCCACCCTTTGCCATCCTTACCCGTAGAAAGCCCTTTCATCATCCCCAAACCCTAATCTTTTCCCTTTCCTTCCCAGCCCCCAAACCCTGCCCTCTGTACCTTTCTCACCACCCGCTTCCCTTCTCCTGTCATCCCCCTACCACCCGGGAAAAAAAGAGATTGCCCCCTCCTTCCACTAGCCCACCCTCCCACCCAAAGAACAACTTCTTCTGCGCAGCTTGTTTTCTAGGCAGCAGCGCTATTGTGATGTCATCGGGGGGCATTGTGACAAGCCGCCAGTGTTCCGTCTCTTCATGTTGTGCACTGTTCAAACCGAAAATACATCAACAGGCAGGCTACAGAAAAGCTTACTAACAAAGGTTAGAGAGGGGCTTTCTCAGAGGGCTTTTTACAGTTTGTCTATTCCCAATTAGCCGGTTTAGTATACTTAATGAAAGTACTAATTCTTTCATAGGCCGCCCATTCTTAGTATTTGACGTTCAGGTAACAACAGGTAACTTTATTTGGAGTGGAAGCAGAGAGATAACACCAGATGCCAATTGTAGATCCTCTCACACCTGTGGTCACTGCAGCATCTGACTCCACTTTGTCCAAAAGGGATCTATTCCATTCAATTACACATGATCTAGATTAGACTGACAACAAGATACTGCACGGGACATAGCAGAGTTGGTGAAGTTGAGTGGTGATGAGTTTGCTATTTGGATGAATAAAGCAAGTAAAAAGTGTGTTAGATAAAAATTCATTTCAATTCGCTAATCGGGCTAATATGAATCAGGTGAATCGAGTTCTGCTTTTGGAAACTGGGTTAAGAAGGGGTGCACCGTTCCTGGAGGTACTGCAATACCAGGTCAATGCGTGGAGTGGACAGAGCAAGCTCTTTTTCCATCTCCCTGTTCTAAAAATCCATTTAATATATGGTCCCCAGATAGGGGACGTATCAGATATTAAACTGATAAGAACAGATACTACACTTGATCTTAGCCAAAAGGCCGAGAAGCGATAACCAGAATTGGTTTGGGCCTCGAGTGGCACCCTGGCCTATGCCGGACACATCTTAGGGAGAGAGAGCGAGAGGGAGACAAACCCACGCCTACACAAGACATTTTGTCACCCAAGCCAACCCTTGAAAAGGCTGCTTTGCAGAGCAAAAACAAGAAGAATGGTGCGTTTTGCAGCCGCCGCCCACTGCAATGAATCTGAATAACTCCTCCTTTAGGGCGCAAGCAACTCCCCTCCCCCTTGCAGTCTTTCCAATTCACGATACAAAAAGACGGACAGGACAGGTTGCCTGACTTTCCGTCACTGCCACCCTTTGCCATCCTTACCCGTAGAAAGCCCTTTCATCATCCCCAAACCCTAATCTTTTCCCTTTCCTTCCCAGCCCCCAAACCCTGCCCTCTGTACCTTTCTCACCACCCGCTTCCCTTCTCCTGTCATCCCCCTACCACCCGGGAAAAAAAGAGATTGCCCCCTCCTTCCACTAGCCCACCCTCCCACCCAAAGAACAACTTCTTCTGCGCAGCTTGTTTTCTAGGCAGCAGCGCTATTGTGATGTCATCGGGGGGCATTGTGACAAGCCGCCAGTGTTCCGTCTCTTCATGTTGTGCACTGTTCAAACCGAAAATACATCAACAGGCAGGCTACAGAAAAGCTTACTAACAAAGGTTAGAGAGGGGCTTTCTCAGAGGGCTTTTTACAGTTTGTCTATTCCCAATTAGCCGGTTTAGTATACTTAATGAAAGTACTAATTCTTTCATAGGCCGCCCATTCTTAGTATTTGACGTTCAGGTAACAACAGGTAACTTTATTTGGAGTGGAAGCAGAGAGATAACACCAGATGCCAATTGTAGATCCTCTCACACCTGTGGTCACTGCAGCATCTGACTCCACTTTGTCCAAAAGGGATCTATTCCATTCAATTACACATGATCTAGATTAGACTGACAACAAGATACTGCACGGGACATAGCAGAGTTGGTGAAGTTGAGTGGTGATGAGTTTGCTATTTGGATGAATAAAGCAAGTAAAAAGTGTGTTAGATAAAAATTCATTTCAATTCGCTAATCGGGCTAATATGAATCAGGTGAATCGAGTTCTGCTTTTGGAAACTGGGTTAAGAAGGGGTGCACCGTTCCTGGAGGCACTGCAATACCAGGTCAATGCGTGGAGTGGACAGAGCAAGCTCTTTTTCCATCTCCCTGTTCTAAAAATCCATTTAATATATGGTCCCCAGATAGGGGACGTATCAGATATTAAACTGATAAGAACAGATACTACACTTGATCTTAGCCAAAAGGCCGAGAAGCGATAACCAGAATTGGTTTGGGCCTCGAGTGGCACCCTGGCCTATGCCGGACACATCTTAGGGAGAGAGAGCGAGAGGGAGACAAACCCACGCCTACACAAGACATTTTGTCACCCAAGCCAACCCTTGAAAAGGCTGCTTTGCAGAGCAAAAACAAGAAGAATGGTGCGTTTTGCAGCCGCCGCCCACTGCAATGAATCTGAATAACTCCTCCTTTAGGGCGCAAGCAACTCCCCTCCCCCTTGCAGTCTTTCCAATTCACGATACAAAAAGACGGACAGGACAGGTTGCCTGACTTTCCGTCACTGCCACCCTTTGCCATCCTTACCCGTAGAAAGCCCTTTCATCATCCCCAAACCCTAATCTTTTCCCTTTCCTTCCCAGCCCCCAAACCCTGCCCTCTGTACCTTTCTCACCACCCGCTTCCCTTCTCCTGTCATCCCCCTACCACCCGGGAAAAAAAGAGATTGCCCCCTCCTTCCACTAGCCCACCCTCCCACCCAAAGAACAACTTCTTCTGCGCAGCTTGTTTTCTAGGCAGCAGCGCTATTGTGATGTCATCGGGGGGCATTGTGACAAGCCGCCAGTGTTCCGTCTCTTCATGTTGTGCACTGTTCAAACCGAAAATACATCAACAGGCAGGCTACAGAAAAGCTTACTAACAAAGGTTAGAGAGGGGCTTTCTCAGAGGGCTTTTTACAGTTTGTCTATTCCCAATTAGCCGGTTTAGTATACTTAATGAAAGTACTAATTCTTTCATAGGCCGCCCATTCTTAGTATTTGACGTTCAGGTAACAACAGGTAACTTTATTTGGAGTGGAAGCAGAGAGATAACACCAGATGCCAATTGTAGATCCTCTCACACCTGTGGTCACTGCAGCATCTGACTCCACTTTGTCCAAAAGGGATCTATTCCATTCAATTACACATGATCTAGATTAGACTGACAACAAGATACTGCACGGGACATAGCAGAGTTGGTGAAGTTGAGTGGTGATGAGTTTGCTATTTGGATGAATAAAGCAAGTAAAAAGTGTGTTAGATAAAAATTCATTTCAATTCGCTAATCGGGCTAATATGAATCAGGTGAATCGAGTTCTGCTTTTGGAAACTGGGTTAAGAAGGGGTGCACCGTTCCTGGAGGTACTGCAATACCAGGTCAATGCGTGGAGTGGACAGAGCAAGCTCTTTTTCCATCTCCCTGTTCTAAAAATCCATTTAATATATGGTCCCCAGATAGGGGACGTATCAGATATTAAACTGATAAGAACAGATACTACACTTGATCTTAGCCAAAAGGCCGAGAAGCGATAACCAGAATTGGTTTGGGCCTCGAGTGGCACCCTGGCCTATGCCGGACACATCTTAGGGAGAGAGAGCGAGAGGGAGACAAACCCACGCCTACACAAGACATTTTGTCACCCAAGCCAACCCTTGAAAAGGCTGCTTTGCAGAGCAAAAACAAGAAGAATGGTGCGTTTTGCAGCCGCCGCCCACTGCAATGAATCTGAATAACTCCTCCTTTAGGGCGCAAGCAACTCCCCTCCCCCTTGCAGTCTTTCCAATTCACGATACAAAAAGACGGACAGGACAGGTTGCCTGACTTTCCGTCACTGCCACCCTTTGCCATCCTTACCCGTAGAAAGCCCTTTCATCATCCCCAAACCCTAATCTTTTCCCTTTCCTTCCCAGCCCCCAAACCCTGCCCTCTGTACCTTTCTCACCACCCGCTTCCCTTCTCCTGTCATCCCCCTACCACCCGGGAAAAAAAGAGATTGCCCCCTCCTTCCACTAGCCCACCCTCCCACCCAAAGAACAACTTCTTCTGCGCAGCTTGTTTTCTAGGCAGCAGCGCTATTGTGATGTCATCGGGGGGCATTGTGACAAGCCGCCAGTGTTCCGTCTCTTCATGTTGTGCACTGTTCAAACCGAAAATACATCAACAGGCAGGCTACAGAAAAGCTTACTAACAAAGGTTAGAGAGGGGCTTTCTCAGAGGGCTTTTTACAGTTTGTCTATTCCCAATTAGCCGGTTTAGTATACTTAATGAAAGTACTAATTCTTTCATAGGCCGCCCATTCTTAGTATTTGACGTTCAGGTAACAACAGGTAACTTTATTTGGAGTGGAAGCAGAGAGATAACACCAGATGCCAATTGTAGATCCTCTCACACCTGTGGTCACTGCAGCATCTGACTCCACTTTGTCCAAAAGGGATCTATTCCATTCAATTACACATGATCTAGATTAGACTGACAACAAGATACTGCACGGGACATAGCAGAGTTGGTGAAGTTGAGTGGTGATGAGTTTGCTATTTGGATGAATAAAGCAAGTAAAAAGTGTGTTAGATAAAAATTCATTTCAATTCGCTAATCGGGCTAATATGAATCAGGTGAATCGAGTTCTGCTTTTGGAAACTGGGTTAAGAAGGGGTGCACCGTTCCTGGAGGTACTGCAATACCAGGTCAATGCGTGGAGTGGACAGAGCAAGCTCTTTTTCCATCTCCCTGTTCTAAAAATCCATTTAATATATGGTCCCCAGATAGGGGACGTATCAGATATTAAACTGATAAGAACAGATACTACACTTGATCTTAGCCAAAAGGCCGAGAAGCGATAACCAGAATTGGTTTGGGCCTCGAGTGGCACCCTGGCCTATGCCGGACACATCTTAGGGAGAGAGAGCGAGAGGGAGACAAACCCACGCCTACACAAGACATTTTGTCACCCAAGCCAACCCTTGAAAAGGCTGCTTTGCAGAGCAAAAACAAGAAGAATGGTGCGTTTTGCAGCCGCCGCCCACTGCAATGAATCTGAATAACTCCTCCTTTAGGGCGCAAGCAACTCCCCTCCCCCTTGCAGTCTTTCCAATTCACGATACAAAAAGACGGACAGGACAGGTTGCCTGACTTTCCGTCACTGCCACCCTTTGCCATCCTTACCCGTAGAAAGCCCTTTCATCATCCCCAAACCCTAATCTTTTCCCTTTCCTTCCCAGCCCCCAAACCCTGCCCTCTGTACCTTTCTCACCACCCGCTTCCCTTCTCCTGTCATCCCCCTACCACCCGGGAAAAAAAGAGATTGCCCCCTCCTTCCACTAGCCCACCCTCCCACCCAAAGAACAACTTCTTCTGCGCAGCTTGTTTTCTAGGCAGCAGCGCTATTGTGATGTCATCGGGGGGCATTGTGACAAGCCGCCAGTGTTCCGTCTCTTCATGTTGTGCACTGTTCAAACCGAAAATACATCAACAGGCAGGCTACAGAAAAGCTTACTAACAAAGGTTAGAGAGGGGCTTTCTCAGAGGGCTTTTTACAGTTTGTCTATTCCCAATTAGCCGGTTTAGTATACTTAATGAAAGTACTAATTCTTTCATAGGCCGCCCATTCTTAGTATTTGACGTTCAGGTAACAACAGGTAACTTTATTTGGAGTGGAAGCAGAGAGATAACACCAGATGCCAATTGTAGATCCTCTCACACCTGTGGTCACTGCAGCATCTGACTCCACTTTGTCCAAAAGGGATCTATTCCATTCAATTACACATGATCTAGATTAGACTGACAACAAGATACTGCACGGGACATAGCAGAGTTGGTGAAGTTGAGTGGTGATGAGTTTGCTATTTGGATGAATAAAGCAAGTAAAAAGTGTGTTAGATAAAAATTCATTTCAATTCGCTAATCGGGCTAATATGAATCAGGTGAATCGAGTTCTGCTTTTGGAAACTGGGTTAAGAAGGGGTGCACCGTTCCTGGAGGTACTGCAATACCAGGTCAATGCGTGGAGTGGACAGAGCAAGCTCTTTTTCCATCTCCCTGTTCTAAAAATCCATTTAATATATGGTCCCCAGATAGGGGACGTATCAGATATTAAACTGATAAGAACAGATACTACACTTGATCTTAGCCAAAAGGCCGAGAAGCGATAACCAGAATTGGTTTGGGCCTCGAGTGGCACCCTGGCCTATGCCGGACACATCTTAGGGAGAGAGAGCGAGAGGGAGACAAACCCACGCCTACACAAGACATTTTGTCACCCAAGCCAACCCTTGAAAAGGCTGCTTTGCAGAGCAAAAACAAGAAGAATGGTGCGTTTTGCAGCCGCCGCCCACTGCAATGAATCTGAATAACTCCTCCTTTAGGGCGCAAGCAACTCCCCTCCCCCTTGCAGTCTTTCCAATTCACGATACAAAAAGACGGACAGGACAGGTTGCCTGACTTTCCGTCACTGCCACCCTTTGCCATCCTTACCCGTAGAAAGCCCTTTCATCATCCCCAAACCCTAATCTTTTCCCTTTCCTTCCCAGCCCCCAAACCCTGCCCTCTGTACCTTTCTCACCACCCGCTTCCCTTCTCCTGTCATCCCCCTACCACCCGGGAAAAAAAGAGATTGCCCCCTCCTTCCACTAGCCCACCCTCCCACCCAAAGAACAACTTCTTCTGCGCAGCTTGTTTTCTAGGCAGCAGCGCTATTGTGATGTCATCGGGGGGCATTGTGACAAGCCGCCAGTGTTCCGTCTCTTCATGTTGTGCACTGTTCAAACCGAAAATACATCAACAGGCAGGCTACAGAAAAGCTTACTAACAAAGGTTAGAGAGGGGCTTTCTCAGAGGGCTTTTTACAGTTTGTCTATTCCCAATTAGCCGGTTTAGTATACTTAATGAAAGTACTAATTCTTTCATAGGCCGCCCATTCTTAGTATTTGACGTTCAGGTAACAACAGGTAACTTTATTTGGAGTGGAAGCAGAGAGATAACACCAGATGCCAATTGTAGATCCTCTCACACCTGTGGTCACTGCAGCATCTGACTCCACTTTGTCCAAAAGGGATCTATTCCATTCAATTACACATGATCTAGATTAGACTGACAACAAGATACTGCACGGGACATAGCAGAGTTGGTGAAGTTGAGTGGTGATGAGTTTGCTATTTGGATGAATAAAGCAAGTAAAAAGTGTGTTAGATAAAAATTCATTTCAATTCGCTAATCGGGCTAATATGAATCAGGTGAATCGAGTTCTGCTTTTGGAAACTGGGTTAAGAAGGGGTGCACCGTTCCTGGAGGTACTGCAATACCAGGTCAATGCGTGGAGTGGACAGAGCAAGCTCTTTTTCCATCTCCCTGTTCTAAAAATCCATTTAATATATGGTCCCCAGATAGGGGACGTATCAGATATTAAACTGATAAGAACAGATACTACACTTGATCTTAGCCAAAAGGCCGAGAAGCGATAACCAGAATTGGTTTGGGCCTCGAGTGGCACCCTGGCCTATGCCGGACACATCTTAGGGAGAGAGAGCGAGAGGGAGACAAACCCACGCCTACACAAGACATTTTGTCACCCAAGCCAACCCTTGAAAAGGCTGCTTTGCAGAGCAAAAACAAGAAGAATGGTGCGTTTTGCAGCCGCCGCCCACTGCAATGAATCTGAATAACTCCTCCTT
Source organism: Anomaloglossus baeobatrachus (assembly GCF_048569485.1). Classification (NCBI taxonomy): domain Eukaryota; kingdom Metazoa; phylum Chordata; class Amphibia; order Anura; family Aromobatidae; genus Anomaloglossus; species Anomaloglossus baeobatrachus. Next base: position 22,220 of record NW_027442189.1, on the reverse strand, counting down.
TAGGGCGCAAGCAACTCCCCTCCCCCTTGCAGTCTTTCCAATTCACGATACAAAAAGACGGACAGGACAGGTTGCCTGACTTTCCGTCACTGCCACCCTTTGCCATCCTTACCCGTAGAAAGCCCTTTCATCATCCCCAAACCCTAATCTTTTCCCTTTCCTTCCCAGCCCCCAAACCCTGCCCTCTGTACCTTTCTCACCACCCGCTTCCCTTCTCCTGTCATCCCCCTACCACCCGGGAAAAAAAGAGATTGCCCCCTCCTTCCACTAGCCCACCCTCCCACCCAAAGAACAACTTCTTCTGCGCAGCTTGTTTTCTAGGCAGCAGCGCTATTGTGATGTCATCGGGGGGCATTGTGACAAGCCGCCAGTGTTCCGTCTCTTCATGTTGTGCACTGTTCAAACCGAAAATACATCAACAGGCAGGCTACAGAAAAGCTTACTAACAAAGGTTAGAGAGGGGCTTTCTCAGAGGGCTTTTTACAGTTTGTCTATTCCCAATTAGCCGGTTTAGTATACTTAATGAAAGTACTAATTCTTTCATAGGCCGCCCATTCTTAGTATTTGACTTTCAGGTAACAACAGGTAACTTTATTTGGAGTGGAAGCAGAGAGATAACACCAGATGCCAATTGTAGATCCTCTCACACCTGTGGTCACTGCAGCATCTGACTCCACTTTGTCCAAAAGGGATCTATTCCATTCAATTACACATGATCTAGATTAGACTGACAACAAGATACTGCACGGGACATAGCAGAGTTGGTGAAGTTGAGTGGTGATGAGTTTGCTATTTGGATGAATAAAGCAAGTAAAAAGTGTGTTAGATAAAAATTCATTTCAATTCGCTAATCGGGCTAATATGAATCAGGTGAATCGAGTTCTGCTTTTGGAAACTGGGTTAAGAAGGGGTGCACCGTTCCTGGAGGTACTGCAATACCAGGTCAATGCGTGGAGTGGACAGAGCAAGCTCTTTTTCCATCTCCCTGTTCTAAAAATCCATTTAATATATGGTCCCCAGATAGGGGACGTATCAGATATTAAACTGATAAGAACAGATACTACACTTGATCTTAGCCAAAAGGCCGAGAAGCGATAACCAGAATTGGTTTGGGCCTCGAGTGGCACCCTGGCCTATGCCGGACACATCTTAGGGAGAGAGAGCGAGAGGGAGACAAACCCACGCCTACACAAGACATTTTGTCACCCAAGCCAACCCTTGAAAAGGCTGCTTTGCAGAGCAAAAACAAGAAGAATGGTGCGTTTTGCAGCCGCCGCCCACTGCAATGAATCTGAATAACTCCTCCTTTAGGGCGCAAGCAACTCCCCTCCCCCTTGCAGTCTTTCCAATTCACGATACAAAAAGACGGACAGGACAGGTTGCCTGACTTTCCGTCACTGCCACCCTTTGCCATCCTTACCCGTAGAAAGCCCTTTCATCATCCCCAAACCCTAATCTTTTCCCTTTCCTTCCCAGCCCCCAAACCCTGCCCTCTGTACCTTTCTCACCACCCGCTTCCCTTCTCCTGTCATCCCCCTACCACCCGGGAAAAAAAGAGATTGCCCCCTCCTTCCACTAGCCCACCCTCCCACCCAAAGAACAACTTCTTCTGCGCAGCTTGTTTTCTAGGCAGCAGCGCTATTGTGATGTCATCGGGGGGCATTGTGACAAGCCGCCAGTGTTCCGTCTCTTCATGTTGTGCACTGTTCAAACCGAAAATACATCAACAGGCAGGCTACAGAAAAGCTTACTAACAAAGGTTAGAGAGGGGCTTTCTCAGAGGGCTTTTTACAGTTTGTCTATTCCCAATTAGCCGGTTTAGTATACTTAATGAAAGTACTAATTCTTTCATAGGCCGCCCATTCTTAGTATTTGACGTTCAGGTAACAACAGGTAACTTTATTTGGAGTGGAAGCAGAGAGATAACACCAGATGCCAATTGTAGATCCTCTCACACCTGTGGTCACTGCAGCATCTGACTCCACTTTGTCCAAAAGGGATCTATTCCATTCAATTACACATGATCTAGATTAGACTGACAACAAGATACTGCACGGGACATAGCAGAGTTGGTGAAGTTGAGTGGTGATGAGTTTGCTATTTGGATGAATAAAGCAAGTAAAAAGTGTGTTAGATAAAAATTCATTTCAATTCGCTAATCGGGCTAATATGAATCAGGTGAATCGAGTTCTGCTTTTGGAAACTGGGTTAAGAAGGGGTGCACCGTTCCTGGAGGTACTGCAATACCAGGTCAATGCGTGGAGTGGACAGAGCAAGCTCTTTTTCCATCTCCCTGTTCTAAAAATCCATTTAATATATGGTCCCCAGATAGGGGACGTATCAGATATTAAACTGATAAGAACAGATACTACACTTGATCTTAGCCAAAAGGCCGAGAAGCGATAACCAGAATTGGTTTGGGCCTCGAGTGGCACCCTGGCCTATGCCGGACACATCTTAGGGAGAGAGAGCGAGAGGGAGACAAACCCACGCCTACACAAGACATTTTGTCACCCAAGCCAACCCTTGAAAAGGCTGCTTTGCAGAGCAAAAACAAGAAGAATGGTGCGTTTTGCAGCCGCCGCCCACTGCAATGAATCTGAATAACTCCTCCTTTAGGGCGCAAGCAACTCCCCTCCCCCTTGCAGTCTTTCCAATTCACGATACAAAAAGACGGACAGGACAGGTTGCCTGACTTTCCGTCACTGCCACCCTTTGCCATCCTTACCCGTAGAAAGCCCTTTCATCATCCCCAAACCCTAATCTTTTCCCTTTCCTTCCCAGCCCCCAAACCCTGCCCTCTGTACCTTTCTCACCACCCGCTTCCCTTCTCCTGTCATCCCCCTACCACCCGGGAAAAAAAGAGATTGCCCCCTCCTTCCACTAGCCCACCCTCCCACCCAAAGAACAACTTCTTCTGCGCAGCTTGTTTTCTAGGCAGCAGCGCTATTGTGATGTCATCGGGGGGCATTGTGACAAGCCGCCAGTGTTCCGTCTCTTCATGTTGTGCACTGTTCAAACCGAAAATACATCAACAGGCAGGCTACAGAAAAGCTTACTAACAAAGGTTAGAGAGGGGCTTTCTCAGAGGGCTTTTTACAGTTTGTCTATTCCCAATTAGCCGGTTTAGTATACTTAATGAAAGTACTAATTCTTTCATAGGCCGCCCATTCTTAGTATTTGACGTTCAGGTAACAACAGGTAACTTTATTTGGAGTGGAAGCAGAGAGATAACACCAGATGCCAATTGTAGATCCTCTCACACCTGTGGTCACTGCAGCATCTGACTCCACTTTGTCCAAAAGGGATCTATTCCATTCAATTACACATGATCTAGATTAGACTGACAACAAGATACTGCACGGGACATAGCAGAGTTGGTGAAGTTGAGTGGTGATGAGTTTGCTATTTGGATGAATAAAGCAAGTAAAAAGTGTGTTAGATAAAAATTCATTTCAATTCGCTAATCGGGCTAATATGAATCAGGTGAATCGAGTTCTGCTTTTGGAAACTGGGTTAAGAAGGGGTGCACCGTTCCTGGAGGTACTGCAATACCAGGTCAATGCGTGGAGTGGACAGAGCAAGCTCTTTTTCCATCTCCCTGTTCTAAAAATCCATTTAATATATGGTCCCCAGATAGGGGACGTATCAGATATTAAACTGATAAGAACAGATACTACACTTGATCTTAGCCAAAAGGCCGAGAAGCGATAACCAGAATTGGTTTGGGCCTCGAGTGGCACCCTGGCCTATGCCGGACACATCTTAGGGAGAGAGAGCGAGAGGGAGACAAACCCACGCCTACACAAGACATTTTGTCACCCAAGCCAACCCTTGAAAAGGCTGCTTTGCAGAGCAAAAACAAGAAGAATGGTGCGTTTTGCAGCCGCCGCCCACTGCAATGAATCTGAATAACTCCTCCTTTAGGGCGCAAGCAACTCCCCTCCCCCTTGCAGTCTTTCCAATTCACGATACAAAAAGACGGACAGGACAGGTTGCCTGACTTTCCGTCACTGCCACCCTTTGCCATCCTTACCCGTAGAAAGCCCTTTCATCATCCCCAAACCCTAATCTTTTCCCTTTCCTTCCCAGCCCCCAAACCCTGCCCTCTGTACCTTTCTCACCACCCGCTTCCCTTCTCCTGTCATCCCCCTACCACCCGGGAAAAAAAGAGATTGCCCCCTCCTTCCACTAGCCCACCCTCCCACCCAAAGAACAACTTCTTCTGCGCAGCTTGTTTTCTAGGCAGCAGCGCTATTGTGATGTCATCGGGGGGCATTGTGACAAGCCGCCAGTGTTCCGTCTCTTCATGTTGTGCACTGTTCAAACCGAAAATACATCAACAGGCAGGCTACAGAAAAGCTTACTAACAAAGGTTAGAGAGGGGCTTTCTCAGAGGGCTTTTTACAGTTTGTCTATTCCCAATTAGCCGGTTTAGTATACTTAATGAAAGTACTAATTCTTTCATAGGCCGCCCATTCTTAGTATTTGACGTTCAGGTAACAACAGGTAACTTTATTTGGAGTGGAAGCAGAGAGATAACACCAGATGCCAATTGTAGATCCTCTCACACCTGTGGTCACTGCAGCATCTGACTCCACTTTGTCCAAAAGGGATCTATTCCATTCAATTACACATGATCTAGATTAGACTGACAACAAGATACTGCACGGGACATAGCAGAGTTGGTGAAGTTGAGTGGTGATGAGTTTGCTATTTGGATGAATAAAGCAAGTAAAAAGTGTGTTAGATAAAAATTCATTTCAATTCGCTAATCGGGCTAATATGAATCAGGTGAATCGAGTTCTGCTTTTGGAAACTGGGTTAAGAAGGGGTGCACCGTTCCTGGAGGTACTGCAATACCAGGTCAATGCGTGGAGTGGACAGAGCAAGCTCTTTTTCCATCTCCCTGTTCTAAAAATCCATTTAATATATGGTCCCCAGATAGGGGACGTATCAGATATTAAACTGATAAGAACAGATACTACACTTGATCTTAGCCAAAAGGCCGAGAAGCGATAACCAGAATTGGTTTGGGCCTCGAGTGGCACCCTGGCCTATGCCGGACACATCTTAGGGAGAGAGAGCGAGAGGGAGACAAACCCACGCCTACACAAGACATTTTGTCACCCAAGCCAACCCTTGAAAAGGCTGCTTTGCAGAGCAAAAACAAGAAGAATGGTGCGTTTTGCAGCCGCCGCCCACTGCAATGAATCTGAATAACTCCTCCTTTAGGGCGCAAGCAACTCCCCTCCCCCTTGCAGTCTTTCCAATTCACGATACAAAAAGACGGACAGGACAGGTTGCCTGACTTTCCGTCACTGCCACCCTTTGCCATCCTTACCCGTAGAAAGCCCTTTCATCATCCCCAAACCCTAATCTTTTCCCTTTCCTTCCCAGCCCCCAAACCCTGCCCTCTGTACCTTTCTCACCACCCGCTTCCCTTCTCCTGTCATCCCCCTACCACCCGGGAAAAAAAGAGATTGCCCCCTCCTTCCACTAGCCCACCCTCCCACCCAAAGAACAACTTCTTCTGCGCAGCTTGTTTTCTAGGCAGCAGCGCTATTGTGATGTCATCGGGGGGCATTGTGACAAGCCGCCAGTGTTCCGTCTCTTCATGTTGTGCACTGTTCAAACCGAAAATACATCAACAGGCAGGCTACAGAAAAGCTTACTAACAAAGGTTAGAGAGGGGCTTTCTCAGAGGGCTTTTTACAGTTTGTCTATTCCCAATTAGCCGGTTTAGTATACTTAATGAAAGTACTAATTCTTTCATAGGCCGCCCATTCTTAGTATTTGACGTTCAGGTAACAACAGGTAACTTTATTTGGAGTGGAAGCAGAGAGATAACACCAGATGCCAATTGTAGATCCTCTCACACCTGTGGTCACTGCAGCATCTGACTCCACTTTGTCCAAAAGGGATCTATTCCATTCAATTACACATGATCTAGATTAGACTGACAACAAGATACTGCACGGGACATAGCAGAGTTGGTGAAGTTGAGTGGTGATGAGTTTGCTATTTGGATGAATAAAGCAAGTAAAAAGTGTGTTAGATAAAAATTCATTTCAATTCGCTAATCGGGCTAATATGAATCAGGTGAATCGAGTTCTGCTTTTGGAAACTGGGTTAAGAAGGGGTGCACCGTTCCTGGAGGTACTGCAATACCAGGTCAATGCGTGGAGTGGACAGAGCAAGCTCTTTTTCCATCTCCCTGTTCTAAAAATCCATTTAATATATGGTCCCCAGATAGGGGACGTATCAGATATTAAACTGATAAGAACAGATACTACACTTGATCTTAGCCAAAAGGCCGAGAAGCGATAACCAGAATTGGTTTGGGCCTCGAGTGGCACCCTGGCCTATGCCGGACACATCTTAGGGAGAGAGAGCGAGAGGGAGACAAACCCACGCCTACACAAGACATTTTGTCACCCAAGCCAACCCTTGAAAAGGCTGCTTTGCAGAGCAAAAACAAGAAGAATGGTGCGTTTTGCAGCCGCTGCCCACTGCAATGAATCTGAATAACTCCTCCTTTAGGGCGCAAGCAACTCCCCTCCCCCTTGCAGTCTTTCCAATTCACGATACAAAAAGACGGACAGGACAGGTTGCCTGACTTTCCGTCACTGCCACCCTTTGCCATCCTTACCCGTAGAAAGCCCTTTCATCATCCCCAAACCCTAATCTTTTCCCTTTCCTTCCCAGCCCCCAAACCCTGCCCTCTGTACCTTTCTCACCACCCGCTTCCCTTCTCCTGTCATCCCCCTACCACCCGGGAAAAAAAGAGATTGCCCCCTCCTTCCACTAGCCCACCCTCCCACCCAAAGAACAACTTCTTCTGCGCAGCTTGTTTTCTAGGCAGCAGCGCTATTGTGATGTCATCGGGGGGCATTGTGACAAGCCGCCAGTGTTCCGTCTCTTCATGTTGTGCACTGTTCAAACCGAAAATACATCAACAGGCAGGCTACAGAAAAGCTTACTAACAAAGGTTAGAGAGGGGCTTTCTCAGAGGGCTTTTTACAGTTTGTCTATTCCCAATTAGCCGGTTTAGTATACTTAATGAAAGTACTAATTCTTTCATAGGCCGCCCATTCTTAGTATTTGACGTTCAGGTAACAACAGGTAACTTTATTTGGAGTGGAAGCAGAGAGATAACACCAGATGCCAATTGTAGATCCTCTCACACCTGTGGTCACTGCAGCATCTGACTCCACTTTGTCCAAAAGGGATCTATTCCATTCAATTACACATGATCTAGATTAGACTGACAACAAGATACTGCACGGGACATAGCAGAGTTGGTGAAGTTGAGTGGTGATGAGTTTGCTATTTGGATGAATAAAGCAAGTAAAAAGTGTGTTAGATAAAAATTCATTTCAATTCGCTAATCGGGCTAATATGAATCAGGTGAATCGAGTTCTGCTTTTGGAAACTGGGTTAAGAAGGGGTGCACCGTTCCTGGAGGTACTGCAATACCAGGTCAATGCGTGGAGTGGACAGAGCAAGCTCTTTTTCCATCTCCCTGTTCTAAAAATCCATTTAATATATGGTCCCCAGATAGGGGACGTATCAGATATTAAACTGATAAGAACAGATACTACACTTGATCTTAGCCAAAAGGCCGAGAAGCGATAACCAGAATTGGTTTGGGCCTCGAGTGGCACCCTGGCCTATGCCGGACACATCTTAGGGAGAGAGAGCGAGAGGGAGACAAACCCACGCCTACACAAGACATTTTGTCACCCAAGCCAACCCTTGAAAAGGCTGCTTTGCAGAGCAAAAACAAGAAGAATGGTGCGTTTTGCAGCCGCCGCCCACTGCAATGAATCTGAATAACTCCTCCTTTAGGGCGCAAGCAACTCCCCTCCCCCTTGCAGTCTTTCCAATTCACGATACAAAAAGACGGACAGGACAGGTTGCCTGACTTTCCGTCACTGCCACCCTTTGCCATCCTTACCCGTAGAAAGCCCTTTCATCATCCCCAAACCCTAATCTTTTCCCTTTCCTTCCCAGCCCCCAAACCCTGCCCTCTGTACCTTTCTCACCACCCGCTTCCCTTCTCCTGTCATCCCCCTACCACCCGGGAAAAAAAGAGATTGCCCCCTCCTTCCACTAGCCCACCCTCCCACCCAAAGAACAACTTCTTCTGCGCAGCTTGTTTTCTAGGCAGCAGCGCTATTGTGATGTCATCGGGGGGCATTGTGACAAGCCGCCAGTGTTCCGTCTCTTCATGTTGTGCACTGTTCAAACCGAAAATACATCAACAGGCAGGCTACAGAAAAGCTTACTAACAAAGGTTAGAGAGGGGCTTTCTCAGAGGGCTTTTTACAGTTTGTCTATTCCCAATTAGCCGGTTTAGTATACTTAATGAAAGTACTAATTCTTTCATAGGCCGCCCATTCTTAGTATTTGACGTTCAGGTAACAACAGGTAACTTTATTTGGAGTGGAAGCAGAGAGATAACACCAGATGCCAATTGTAGATCCTCTCACACCTGTGGTCACTGCAGCATCTGACTCCACTTTGTCCAAAAGGGATCTATTCCATTCAATTACACATGATCTAGATTAGACTGACAACAAGATACTGCACGGGACATAGCAGAGTTGGTGAAGTTGAGTGGTGATGAGTTTGCTATTTGGATGAATAAAGCAAGTAAAAAGTGTGTTAGATAAAAATTCATTTCAATTCGCTAATCGGGCTAATATGAATCAGGTGAATCGAGTTCTGCTTTTGGAAACTGGGTTAAGAAGGGGTGCACCGTTCCTGGAGGTACTGCAATACCAGGTCAATGCGTGGAGTGGACAGAGCAAGCTCTTTTTCCATCTCCCTGTTCTAAAAATTCATTTAATATATGGTCCCCAGATAGGGGACGTATCAGATATTAAACTGATAAGAACAGATACTACACTTGATCTTAGCCAAAAGGCCGAGAAGCGATAACCAGAATTGGTTTGGGCCTCGAGTGGCACCCTGGCCTATGCCGGACACATCTTAGGGAGAGAGAGCGAGAGGGAGACAAACCCACGCCTACACAAGACATTTTGTCACCCAAGCCAACCCTTGAAAAGGCTGCTTTGCAGAGCAAAAACAAGAAGAATGGTGCGTTTTGCAGCCGCCGCCCACTGCAATGAATCTGAATAACTCCTCCTTTAGGGCGCAAGCAACTCCCCTCCCCCTTGCAGTCTTTCCAATTCACGATACAAAAAGACGGACAGGACAGGTTGCCTGACTTTCCGTCACTGCCACCCTTTGCCATCCTTACCCGTAGAAAGCCCTTTCATCATCCCCAAACCCTAATCTTTTCCCTTTCCTTCCCAGCCCCCAAACCCTGCCCTCTGTACCTTTCTCACCACCCGCTTCCCTTCTCCTGTCATCCCCCTACCACCCGGGAAAAAAAGAGATTGCCCCCTCCTTCCACTAGCCCACCCTCCCACCCAAAGAACAACTTCTTCTGCGCAGCTTGTTTTCTAGGCAGCAGCGCTATTGTGATGTCATCGGGGGGCATTGTGACAAGCCGCCAGTGTTCCGTCTCTTCATGTTGTGCACTGTTCAAACCGAAAATACATCAACAGGCAGGCTACAGAAAAGCTTACTAACAAAGGTTAGAGAGGGGCTTTCTCAGAGGGCTTTTTACAGTTTGTCTATTCCCAATTAGCCGGTTTAGTATACTTAATGAAAGTACTAATTCTTTCATAGGCCGCCCATTCTTAGTATTTGACGTTCAGGTAACAACAGGTAACTTTATTTGGAGTGGAAGCAGAGAGATAACACCAGATGCCAATTGTAGATCCTCTCACACCTGTGGTCACTGCAGCATCTGACTCCACTTTGTCCAAAAGGGATCTATTCCATTCAATTACACATGATCTAGATTAGACTGACAACAAGATACTGCACGGGACATAGCAGAGTTGGTGAAGTTGAGTGGTGATGAGTTTGCTATTTGATGAATAAAGCAAGTAAAAAGTGTGTTAGATAAAAATTCATTTCAATTCGCTAATCGGGCTAATATGAATCAGGTGAATCGAGTTCTGCTTTTGGAAACTGGGTTAAGAAGGGGTGCACCGTTCCTGGAGGTACTGCAATACCAGGTCAATGCGTGGAGTGGACAGAGCAAGCTCTTTTTCCATCTCCCTGTTCTAAAAATCCATTTAATATATGGTCCCCAGATAGGGGACGTATCAGATATTAAACTGATAAGAACAGATACTACACTTGATCTTAGCCAAAAGGCCGAGAAGCGATAACCAGAATTGGTTTGGGCCTCGAGTGGCACCCTGGCCTATGCCGGACACATCTTAGGGAGAGAGAGCGAGAGGGAGACAAACCCACGCCTACACAAGACATTTTGTCACCCAAGCCAACCCTTGAAAAGGCTGCTTTGCAGAGCAAAAACAAGAAGAATGGTGCGTTTTGCAGCCGCCGCCCACTGCAATGAATCTGAATAACTCCTCCTTTAGGGCGCAAGCAACTCCCCTCCCCCTTGCAGTCTTTCCAATTCACGATACAAAAAGACGGACAGGACAGGTTGCCTGACTTTCCGTCACTGCCACCCTTTGCCATCCTTACCCGTAGAAAGCCCTTTCATCATCCCCAAACCCTAATCTTTTCCCTTTCCTTCCCAGCCCCCAAACCCTGCCCTCTGTACCTTTCTCACCACCCGCTTCCCTTCTCCTGTCATCCCCCTACCACCCGGGAAAAAAAGAGATTGCCCCCTCCTTCCACTAGCCCACCCTCCCACCCAAAGAACAACTTCTTCTGCGCAGCTTGTTTTCTAGGCAGCAGCGCTATTGTGATGTCATCGGGGGGCATTGTGACAAGCCGCCAGTGTTCCGTCTCTTCATGTTGTGCACTGTTCAAACCGAAAATACATCAACAGGCAGGCTACAGAAAAGCTTACTAACAAAGGTTAGAGAGGGGCTTTCTCAGAGGGCTTTTTACAGTTTGTCTATTCCCAATTAGCCGGTTTAGTATACTTAATGAAAGTACTAATTCTTTCATAGGCCGCCCATTCTTAGTATTTGACGTTCAGGTAACAACAGGTAACTTTATTTGGAGTGGAAGCAGAGAGATAACACCAGATGCCAATTGTAGATCCTCTCACACCTGTGGTCACTGCAGCATCTGACTCCACTTTGTCCAAAAGGGATCTATTCCATTCAATTACACATGATCTAGATTAGACTGACAACAAGATACTGCACGGGACATAGCAGAGTTGGTGAAGTTGAGTGGTGATGAGTTTGCTATTTGGATGAATAAAGCAAGTAAAAAGTGTGTTAGATAAAAATTCATTTCAATTCGCTAATCGGGCTAATATGAATCAGGTGAATCGAGTTCTGCTTTTGGAAACTGGGTTAAGAAGGGGTGCACCGTTCCTGGAGGTACTGCAATACCAGGTCAATGCGTGGAGTGGACAGAGCAAGCTCTTTTTCCATCTCCCTGTTCTAAAAATCCATTTAATATATGGTCCCCAGATAGGGGACGTATCAGATATTAAACTGATAAGAACAGATACTACACTTGATCTTAGCCAAAAGGCCGAGAAGCGATAACCAGAATTGGTTTGGGCCTCGAGTGGCACCCTGGCCTATGCCGGACACATCTTAGGGAGAGAGAGCGAGAGGGAGACAAACCCACGCCTACACAAGACATTTTGTCACCCAAGCCAACCCTTGAAAAGGCTGCTTTGCAGAGCAAAAACAAGAAGAATGGTGCGTTTTGCAGCCGCCGCCCACTGCAATGAATCTGAATAACTCCTCCTTTAGGGCGCAAGCAACTCCCCTCCCCCTTGCAGTCTTTCCAATTCACGATACAAAAAGACGGACAGGACAGGTTGCCTGACTTTCCGTCACTGCCACCCTTTGCCATCCTTACCCGTAGAAAGCCCTTTCATCATCCCCAAACCCTAATCTTTTCCCTTTCCTTCCCAGCCCCCAAACCCTGCCCTCTGTACCTTTCTCACCACCCGCTTCCCTTCTCCTGTCATCCCCCTACCACCCGGGAAAAAAAGAGATTGCCCCCTCCTTCCACTAGCCCACCCTCCCACCCAAAGAACAACTTCTTCTGCGCAGCTTGTTTTCTAGGCAGCAGCGCTATTGTGATGTCATCGGGGGGCATTGTGACAAGCCGCCAGTGTTCCGTCTCTTCATGTTGTGCACTGTTCAAACCGAAAATACATCAACAGGCAGGCTACAGAAAAGCTTACTAACAAAGGTTAGAGAGGGGCTTTCTCAGAGGGCTTTTTACAGTTTGTCTATTCCCAATTAGCCGGTTTAGTATACTTAATGAAAGTACTAATTCTTTCATAGGCCGCCCATTCTTAGTATTTGACGTTCAGGTAACAACAGGTAACTTTATTTGGAGTGGAAGCAGAGAGATAACACCAGATGCCAATTGTAGATCCTCTCACACCTGTGGTCACTGCAGCATCTGACTCCACTTTGTCCAAAAGGGATCTATTCCATTCAATTACACATGATCTAGATTAGACTGACAACAAGATACTGCACGGGACATAGCAGAGTTGGTGAAGTTGAGTGGTGATGAGTTTGCTATTTGGATGAATAAAGCAAGTAAAAAGTGTGTTAGATAAAAATTCATTTCAATTCGCTAATCGGGCTAATATGAATCAGGTGAATCGAGTTCTGCTTTTGGAAACTGGGTTAAGAAGGGGTGCACCGTTCCTGGAGGTACTGCAATACCAGGTCAATGCGTGGAGTGGACAGAGCAAGCTCTTTTTCCATCTCCCTGTTCTAAAAATCCATTTAATATATGGTCCCCAGATAGGGGACGTATCAGATATTAAACTGATAAGAACAGATACTACACTTGATCTTAGCCAAAAGGCCGAGAAGCGATAACCAGAATTGGTTTGGGCCTCGAGTGGCACCCTGGCCTATGCCGGACACATCTTAGGGAGAGAGAGCGAGAGGGAGACAAACCCACGCCTACACAAGACATTTTGTCACCCAAGCCAACCCTTGAAAAGGCTGCTTTGCAGAGCAAAAACAAGAAGAATGGTGCGTTTTGCAGCCGCCGCCCACTGCAATGAATCTGAATAACTCCTCCTTTAGGGCGCAAGCAACTCCCCTCCCCCTTGCAGTCTTTCCAATTCACGATACAAAAAGACGGACAGGACAGGTTGCCTGACTTTCCGTCACTGCCACCCTTTGCCATCCTTACCCGTAGAAAGCCCTTTCATCATCCCCAAACCCTAATCTTTTCCCTTTCCTTCCCAGCCCCCAAACCCTGCCCTCTGTACCTTTCTCACCACCCGCTTCCCTTCTCCTGTCATCCCCCTACCACCCGGGAAAAAAAGAGATTGCCCCCTCCTTCCACTAGCCCACCCTCCCACCCAAAGAACAACTTCTTCTGCGCAGCTTGTTTTCTAGGCAGCAGCGCTATTGTGATGTCATCGGGGGGCATTGTGACAAGCCGCCAGTGTTCCGTCTCTTCATGTTGTGCACTGTTCAAACCGAAAATACATCAACAGGCAGGCTACAGAAAAGCTTACTAACAAAGGTTAGAGAGGGGCTTTCTCAGAGGGCTTTTTACAGTTTGTCTATTCCCAATTAGCCGGTTTAGTATACTTAATGAAAGTACTAATTCTTTCATAGGCCGCCCATTCTTAGTATTTGACGTTCAGGTAACAACAGGTAACTTTATTTGGAGTGGAAGCAGAGAGATAACACCAGATGCCAATTGTAGATCCTCTCACACCTGTGGTCACTGCAGCATCTGACTCCACTTTGTCCAAAAGGGATCTATTCCATTCAATTACACATGATCTAGATTAGACTGACAACAAGATACTGCACGGGACATAGCAGAGTTGGTGAAGTTGAGTGGTGATGAGTTTGCTATTTGGATGAATAAAGCAAGTAAAAAGTGTGTTAGATAAAAATTCATTTCAATTCGCTAATCGGGCTAATATGAATCAGGTGAATCGAGTTCTGCTTTTGGAAACTGGGTTAAGAAGGGGTGCACCGTTCCTGGAGGTACTGCAATACCAGGTCAATGCGTGGAGTGGACAGAGCAAGCTCTTTTTCCATCTCCCTGTTCTAAAAATCCATTTAATATATGGTCCCCAGATAGGGGACGTATCAGATATTAAACTGATAAGAACAGATACTACACTTGATCTTAGCCAAAAGGCCGAGAAGCGATAACCAGAATTGGTTTGGGCCTCGAGTGGCACCCTGGCCTATGCCGGACACATCTTAGGGAGAGAGATCGAGAGGGAGACAAACCCACGCCTACACAAGACATTTTGTCACCCAAGCCAACCCTTGAAAAGGCTGCTTTGCAGAGCAAAAACAAGAAGAATGGTGCGTTTTGCAGCCGCCGCCCACTGCAATGAATCTGAATAACTCTTCCTTTAGGGCGCAAGCAACTCCCCTCCCCCTTGCAGTCTTTCCAATTCACGATACAAAAAGACGGACAGGACAGGTTGCCTGACTTTCCGTCACTGCCACCCTTTGCCATCCTTACCCGTAGAAAGCCCTTTCATCATCCCCAAACCCTAATCTTTTCCCTTTCCTTCCCAGCCCCCAAACCCTGCCCTCTGTACCTTTCTCACCACCCGCTTCCCTTCTCCTGTCATCCCCCTACCACCCGGGAAAAAAAGAGATTGCCCCCTCCTTCCACTAGCCCACCCTCCCACCCAAAGAACAACTTCTTCTGCGCAGCTTGTTTTCTAGGCAGCAGCGCTATTGTGATGTCATCGGGGGGCATTGTGACAAGCCGCCAGTGTTCCGTCTCTTCATGTTGTGCACTGTTCAAACCGAAAATACATCAACAGGCAGGCTACAGAAAAGCTTACTAACAAAGGTTAGAGAGGGGCTTTCTCAGAGGGCTTTTTACAGTTTGTCTATTCCCAATTAGCCGGTTTAGTATACTTAATGAAAGTACTAATTCTTTCATAGGCCGCCCATTCTTAGTATTTGACGTTCAGGTAACAACAGGTAACTTTATTTGGAGTGGAAGCAGAGAGATAACACCAGATGCCAATTGTAGATCCTCTCACACCTGTGGTCACTGCAGCATCTGACTCCACTTTGTCCAAAAGGGATCTATTCCATTCAATTACACATGATCTAGATTAGACTGACAACAAGATACTGCACGGGACATAGCAGAGTTGGTGAAGTTGAGTGGTGATGAGTTTGCTATTTGGATGAATAAAGCAAGTAAAAAGTGTGTTAGATAAAAATTCATTTCAATTCGCTAATCGGGCTAATATGAATCAGGTGAATCGAGTTCTGCTTTTGGAAACTGGGTTAAGAAGGGGTGCACCGTTCCTGGAGGTACTGCAATACCAGGTCAATGCGTGGAGTGGACAGAGCAAGCTCTTTTTCCATCTCCCTGTTCTAAAAATCCATTTAATATATGGTCCCCAGATAGGGGACGTATCAGATATTAAACTGATAAGAACAGATACTACACTTGATCTTAGCCAAAAGGCCGAGAAGCGATAACCAGAATTGGTTTGGGCCTCGAGTGGCACCCTGGCCTATGCCGGACACATCTTAGGGAGAGAGAGCGAGAGGGAGACAAACCCACGCCTACACAAGACATTTTGTCACCCAAGCCAACCCTTGAAAAGGCTGCTTTGCAGAGCAAAAACAAGAAGAATGGTGCGTTTTGCAGCCGCCGCCCACTGCAATGAATCTGAATAACTCCTCCTTTAGGGCGCAAGCAACTCCCCTCCCCCTTGCAGTCTTTCCAATTCACGATACAAAAAGACGGACAGGACAGGTTGCCTGACTTTCCGTCACTGCCACCCTTTGCCATCCTTACCCGTAGAAAGCCCTTTCATCATCCCCAAACCCTAATCTTTTCCCTTTCCTTCCCAGCCCCCAAACCCTGCCCTCTGTACCTTTCTCACCACCCGCTTCCCTTCTCCTGTCATCCCCCTACCACCCGGGAAAAAAAGAGATTGCCCCCTCCTTCCACTAGCCCACCCTCCCACCCAAAGAACAACTTCTTCTGCGCAGCTTGTTTTCTAGGCAGCAGCGCTATTGTGATGTCATCGGGGGGCATTGTGACAAGCCGCCAGTGTTCCGTCTCTTCATGTTGTGCACTGTTCAAACCGAAAATACATCAACAGGCAGGCTACAGAAAAGCTTACTAACAAAGGTTAGAGAGGGGCTTTCTCAGAGGGCTTTTTACAGTTTGTCTATTCCCAATTAGCCGGTTTAGTATACTTAATGAAAGTACTAATTCTTTCATAGGCCGCCCATTCTTAGTATTTGACGTTCAGGTAACAACAGGTAACTTTATTTGGAGTGGAAGCAGAGAGATAACACCAGATGCCAATTGTAGATCCTCTCACACCTGTGGTCACTGCAGCATCTGACTCCACTTTGTCCAAAAGGGATCTATTCCATTCAATTACACATGATCTAGATTAGACTGACAACAAGATACTGCACGGGACATAGCAGAGTTGGTGAAGTTGAGTGGTGATGAGTTTGCTATTTGGATGAATAAAGCAAGTAAAAAGTGTGTTAGATAAAAATTCATTTCAATTCGCTAATCGGGCTAATATGAATCAGGTGAATCGAGTTCTGCTTTTGGAAACTGGGTTAAGAAGGGGTGCACCGTTCCTGGAGGTACTGCAATACCAGGTCAATGCGTGGAGTGGACAGAGCAAGCTCTTTTTCCATCTCCCTGTTCTAAAAATCCATTTAATATATGGTCCCCAGATAGGGGACGTATCAGATATTAAACTGATAAGAACAGATACTACACTTGATCTTAGCCAAAAGGCCGAGAAGCGATAACCAGAATTGGTTTGGGCCTCGAGTGGCACCCTGGCCTATGCCGGACACATCTTAGGGAGAGAGAGCGAGAGGGAGACAAACCCACGCCTACACAAGACATTTTGTCACCCAAGCCAACCCTTGAAAAGGCTGCTTTGCAGAGCAAAAACAAGAAGAATGGTGCATTTTGCAGCCGCCGCCCACTGCAATGAATCTGAATAACTCCTCCTTTAGGGCGCAAGCAACTCCCCTCCCCCTTGCAGTCTTTCCAATTCACGATACAAAAAGACGGACAGGACAGGTTGCCTGACTTTCCGTCACTGCCACCCTTTGCCATCCTTACCCGTAGAAAGCCCTTTCATCATCCCCAAACCCTAATCTTTTCCCTTTCCTTCCCAGCCCCCAAACCCTGCCCTCTGTACCTTTCTCACCACCCGCTTCCCTTCTCCTGTCATCCCCCTACCACCCGGGAAAAAAAGAGATTGCCCCCTCCTTCCACTAGCCCACCCTCCCACCCAAAGAACAACTTCTTCTGCGCAGCTTGTTTTCTAGGCAGCAGCGCTATTGTGATGTCATCGGGGGGCATTGTGACAAGCCGCCAGTGTTCCGTCTCTTCATGTTGTGCACTGTTCAAACCGAAAATACATCAACAGGCAGGCTACAGAAAAGCTTACTAACAAAGGTTAGAGAGGGGCTTTCTCAGAGGGCTTTTTACAGTTTGTCTATTCCCAATTAGCCGGTTTAGTATACTTAATGAAAGTACTAATTCTTTCATAGGCCGCCCATTCTTAGTATTTGACGTTCAGGTAACAACAGGTAACTTTATTTGGAGTGGAAGCAGAGAGATAACACCAGATGCCAATTGTAGATCCTCTCACACCTGTGGTCACTGCAGCATCTGACTCCACTTTGTCCAAAAGGGATCTATTCCATTCAATTACACATGATCTAGATTAGACTGACAACAAGATACTGCACGGGACATAGCAGAGTTGGTGAAGTTGAGTGGTGATGAGTTTGCTATTTGGATGAATAAAGCAAGTAAAAAGTGTGTTAGATAAAAATTCATTTCAATTCGCTAATCGGGCTAATATGAATCAGGTGAATCGAGTTCTGCTTTTGGAAACTGGGTTAAGAAGGGGTGCACCGTTCCTGGAGGTACTGCAATACCAGGTCAATGCGTGGAGTGGACAGAGCAAGCTCTTTTTCCATCTCCCTGTTCTAAAAATCCATTTAATATATGGTCCCCAGATAGGGGACGTATCAGATATTAAACTGATAAGAACAGATACTACACTTGATCTTAGCCAAAAGGCCGAGAAGCGATAACCAGAATTGGTTTGGGCCTCGAGTGGCACCCTGGCCTATGCCGGACACATCTTAGGGAGAGAGAGCGAGAGGGAGACAAACCCACGCCTACACAAGACATTTTGTCACCCAAGCCAACCCTTGAAAAGGCTGCTTTGCAGAGCAAAAACAAGAAGAATGGTGCGTTTTGCAGCCGCCGCCCACTGCAATGAATCTGAATAACTCCTCCTTTAGGGCGCAAGCAACTCCCCTCCCCCTTGCAGTCTTTCCAATTCACGATACAAAAAGACGGACAGGACAGGTTGCCTGACTTTCCGTCACTGCCACCCTTTGCCATCCTTACCCGTAGAAAGCCCTTTCATCATCCCCAAACCCTAATCTTTTCCCTTTCCTTCCCAGCCCCCAAACCCTGCCCTCTGTACCTTTCTCACCACCCGCTTCCCTTCTCCTGTCATCCCCCTACCACCCGGGAAAAAAAGAGATTGCCCCCTCCTTCCACTAGCCCACCCTCCCACCCAAAGAACAACTTCTTCTGCGCAGCTTGTTTTCTAGGCAGCAGCGCTATTGTGATGTCATCGGGGGGCATTGTGACAAGCCGCCAGTGTTCCGTCTCTTCATGTTGTGCACTGTTCAAACCGAAAATACATCAACAGGCAGGCTACAGAAAAGCTTACTAACAAAGGTTAGAGAGGGGCTTTCTCAGAGGGCTTTTTACAGTTTGTCTATTCCCAATTAGCCGGTTTAGTATACTTAATGAAAGTACTAATTCTTTCATAGGCCGCCCATTCTTAGTATTTGACGTTCAGGTAACAACAGGTAACTTTATTTGGAGTGGAAGCAGAGAGATAACACCAGATGCCAATTGTAGATCCTCTCACACCTGTGGTCACTGCAGCATCTGACTCCACTTTGTCCAAAAGGGATCTATTCCATTCAATTACACATGATCTAGATTAGACTGACAACAAGATACTGCACGGGACATAGCAGAGTTGGTGAAGTTGAGTGGTGATGAGTTTGCTATTTGGATGAATAAAGCAAGTAAAAAGTGTGTTAGATAAAAATTCATTTCAATTCGCTAATCGGGCTAATATGAATCAGGTGAATCGAGTTCTGCTTTTGGAAACTGGGTTAAGAAGGGGTGCACCGTTCCTGGAGGTACTGCAATACCAGGTCAATGCGTGGAGTGGACAGAGCAAGCTCTTTTTCCATCTCCCTGTTCTAAAAATCCATTTAATATATGGTCCCCAGATAGGGGACGTATCAGATATTAAACTGATAAGAACAGATACTACACTTGATCTTAGCCAAAAGGCCGAGAAGCGATAACCAGAATTGGTTTGGGCCTCGAGTGGCACCCTGGCCTATGCCGGACACATCTTAGGGAGAGAGAGCGAGAGGGAGACAAACCCACGCCTACACAAGACATTTTGTCACCCAAGCCAACCCTTGAAAAGGCTGCTTTGCAGAGCAAAAACAAGAAGAATGGTGCGTTTTGCAGCCGCCGCCCACTGCAATGAATCTGAATAACTCCTCCTTTAGGGCGCAAGCAACTCCCCTCCCCCTTGCAGTCTTTCCAATTCACGATACAAAAAGACGGACAGGACAGGTTGCCTGACTTTCCGTCACTGCCACCCTTTGCCATCCTTACCCGTAGAAAGCCCTTTCATCATCCCCAAACCCTAATCTTTTCCCTTTCCTTCCCAGCCCCCAAACCCTGCCCTCTGTACCTTTCTCACCACCCGCTTCCCTTCTCCTGTCATCCCCCTACCACCCGGGAAAAAAAGAGATTGCCCCCTCCTTCCACTAGCCCACCCTCCCACCCAAAGAACAACTTCTTCTGCGCAGCTTGTTTTCTAGGCAGCAGCGCTATTGTGATGTCATCGGGGGGCATTGTGACAAGCCGCCAGTGTTCCGTCTCTTCATGTTGTGCACTGTTCAAACCGAAAATACATCAACAGGCAGGCTACAGAAAAGCTTACTAACAAAGGTTAGAGAGGGGCTTTCTCAGAGGGCTTTTTACAGTTTGTCTATTCCCAATTAGCCGGTTTAGTATACTTAATGAAAGTACTAATTCTTTCATAGGCCGCCCATTCTTAGTATTTGACGTTCAGGTAACAACAGGTAACTTTATTTGGAGTGGAAGCAGAGAGATAACACCAGATGCCAATTGTAGATCCTCTCACACCTGTGGTCACTGCAGCATCTGACTCCACTTTGTCCAAAAGGGATCTATTCCATTCAATTACACATGATCTAGATTAGACTGACAACAAGATACTGCACGGGACATAGCAGAGTTGGTGAAGTTGAGTGGTGATGAGTTTGCTATTTGGATGAATAAAGCAAGTAAAAAGTGTGTTAGATAAAAATTCATTTCAATTCGCTAATCGGGCTAATATGAATCAGGTGAATCGAGTTCTGCTTTTGGAAACTGGGTTAAGAAGGGGTGCACCGTTCCTGGAGGTACTGCAATACCAGGTCAATGCGTGGAGTGGACAGAGCAAGCTCTTTTTCCATCTCCCTGTTCTAAAAATCCATTTAATATATGGTCCCCAGATAGGGGACGTATCAGATATTAAACTGATAAGAACAGATACTACACTTGATCTTAGCCAAAAGGCCGAGAAGCGATAACCAGAATTGGTTTGGGCCTCGAGTGGCACCCTGGCCTATGCCGGACACATCTTAGGGAGAGAGAGCGAGAGGGAGACAAACCCACGCCTACACAAGACATTTTGTCACCCAAGCCAACCCTTGAAAAGGCTGCTTTGCAGAGCAAAAACAAGAAGAATGGTGCGTTTTGCAGCCGCCGCCCACTGCCATGAATCTGAATAACTCCTCCTTTAGGGCGCAAGCAACTCCCCTCCCCCTTGCAGTCTTTCCAATTCACGATACAAAAAGACGGACAGGACAGGTTGCCTGACTTTCCGTCACTGCCACCCTTTGCCATCCTTACCCGTAGAAAGCCCTTTCATCATCCCCAAACCCTAATCTTTTCCCTTTCCTTCCCAGCCCCCAAACCCTGCCCTCTGTACCTTTCTCACCACCCGCTTCCCTTCTCCTGTCATCCCCCTACCACCCGGGAAAAAAAGAGATTGCCCCCTCCTTCCACTAGCCCACCCTCCCACCCAAAGAACAACTTCTTCTGCGCAGCTTGTTTTCTAGGCAGCAGCGCTATTGTGATGTCATCGGGGGGCATTGTGACAAGCCGCCAGTGTTCCGTCTCTTCATGTTGTGCACTGTTCAAACCGAAAATACATCAACAGGCAGGCTACAGAAAAGCTTACTAACAAAGGTTAGAGAGGGGCTTTCTCAGAGGGCTTTTTACAGTTTGTCTATTCCCAATTAGCCGGTTTAGTATACTTAATGAAAGTACTAATTCTTTCATAGGCCGCCCATTCTTAGTATTTGACGTTCAGGTAACAACAGGTAACTTTATTTGGAGTGGAAGCAGAGAGATAACACCAGATGCCAATTGTAGATCCTCTCACACCTGTGGTCACTGCAGCATCTGACTCCACTTTGTCCAAAAGGGATCTATTCCATTCAATTACACATGATCTAGATTAGACTGACAACAAGATACTGCACGGGACATAGCAGAGTTGGTGAAGTTGAGTGGTGATGAGTTTGCTATTTGGATGAATAAAGCAAGTAAAAAGTGTGTTAGATAAAAATTCATTTCAATTCGCTAATCGGGCTAATATGAATCAGGTGAATCGAGTTCTGCTTTTGGAAACTGGGTTAAGAAGGGGTGCACCGTTCCTGGAGGTACTGCAATACCAGGTCAATGCGTGGAGTGGACAGAGCAAGCTCTTTTTCCATCTCCCTGTTCTAAAAATCCATTTAATATATGGTCCCCAGATAGGGGACGTATCAGATATTAAACTGATAAGAACAGATACTACACTTGATCTTAGCCAAAAGGCCGAGAAGCGATAACCAGAATTGGTTTGGGCCTCGAGTGGCACCCTGGCCTATGCCGGACACATCTTAGGGAGAGAGAGCGAGAGGGAGACAAACCCACGCCTACACAAGACATTTTGTCACCCAAGCCAACCCTTGAAAAGGCTGCTTTGCAGAGCAAAAACAAGAAGAATGGTGCGTTTTGCAGCCGCCGCCCACTGCAATGAATCT